>NC_045996.1:6371024-6476270 GCF_010909765.2 Amblyraja radiata | reverse complement strand
TGAGGGGAGGGGAGGGGGAAGGGGTTTGAACGCGTAGGAGACAGGTGAGAGGGGGGAGATGAGGGGGAGGTGGAGAGGAAAGGGGAGGTTATGGGGAGGGGAGGGAGGTGGGGAGTTGGAAGTGGCTGGTGAAGGTGAGTGGAGAATGAGGCTGTAGGGGAGGGAGAGTGCGAAGGGAGGCGGAGGTGACGGGGAGGATGATGATACGGTTAGGGTTAGGGTTAGGGGTTAAGGCTGGGTGAGGGGGATGGGGAGGAGGCTGGCACGTTGAGGTGGAGAGGGTGGGGAGTGGGAGTGTGATGGGGGGTTGGAGCGGGGGAGGGGAGGGGAGGGGAGAGGGAGAGGGGGTTTGGAGAGGAATGGGGAGGGGATGGCGAGGGTGAGATGGAGAGGGAGGGGGAGGAGTAGGAAGAGAGGGTGAGGATGTGAAGGACAGGTTGTTGGAGGTTGAGGGGAAGGGGTGGAGAGGGGGATGGTGAGGGGGAGGGGGAAGTGGAGGAGGTGCTGAGGGGCGAAGGGGAGGGGAAGGGGGAGTGGTGTGAGGGGGAGTGGGATGAGGGGACTGGAGTGTGGGAGGGTTGAGGGGGAGTGTAGGGGAAGAGAAGGGGAAGGGGCGTGGGTGGTAGTGGGTGGGGGAGGGTTGGGGTGGGGAAGGATTGTGGGAAGGGGAGGGGAGGGAACGAGGGCAGTGAGAAGTGGAGGGGAAGATGAGGGGGAGAGGAGGGGGAGAGGAGATGGAGGAGAGAGGGAGACGAGGGGGGAAAAGAGGGGAGGAGTTGTGGAGGGTAATGAGGGGGCGAGGGGGAAGGGAAGGAGAGGGGTAGACTGAAGTGGTGAGGGAGGATACGGGTGAGGATGAGGTGCAGGAGGAAAGGCAGGGAGAATAAAAGAAGGGTTGATGAGTGTGAGGGGAAGGCGGAAGGGTAGGGGGTGATGAGGGGGAGTGGAGGGGGAGGGGGAGATTGAAGGGGAGGGGAGGATGATGAGGGGTGGAGGGGAGGGTAAGGAAGAGGAAGTGTGGTGGAGGTGGACGTGGAAGTGGAGAAAAGGGGGAACGGTAGGGGAAAGGTGAGCGTGAGGTTGAGAGCTGGATGAAGGGTGGGGAAGGGAAGAGGGAGGGGAGGGGAAGAGGGAAGAGGGAGGGGCGAGAGGAAGGGATGTGGCGGAAAAGGGCAGGGGGAGGGAAGAGGGAGGGGATGAGGACGTGGAGGGGGATGGGGAGGCGGAAGGGATAGAGGAGGGGGGGAATTGGGGTGGTTGAGGGGAGGAGGTGGGAGAGTGGGGAGGGTGAGGGGGACCTGGAGAGGGGGAGGGGGAAGACGAGGGGGCGGGCGGAGGGGTAAGAAGAGGTAGGGATATGGGGACTAGAGGGTGAGGGAGAGGGGAGGAAGAGGGGAGAGGAAAGGGAAGGGGGGTGGGGAGGGGGATGGGGAAGGCAGGGGAGGGGGAACGGGAGTGATTGGCGAAATAGGAGGTGGAAGGGCAGGGAGAGGGGGAAGGTGAGGGGATGAGGGGGCTGGTGGGGAGGAGGAAAGTGGAGGGGTGTGAAGGGAGAGGGTGAAAAGAATGTGTGGGGAGGGGGAAGGGGAGTTGGAGGTGTGGGAGATGGGGAGACGAAGGGAGAAAGGGGACGGGAAGGGGTGGGATGGTAGGTGAGCGGGGGTGTGAGGGGAGGGATGGGCAGGGGATGAAAAGAGGGTGGGGAGGGGAAGGGGGTAGTGGAAGGGAGAAAGGGAGGGGCAGGGAGTGGGAAGGTGAGGGCGTGAGAGTGAAGGTTGGTGAGGGAGGTAAGGGGAGGGGGAAGTGATGGGGAGGGGATGGGAATGTTGGAGGGAAGGCAGAGGAGGGAGGGGGATGGGGATTGGATGGGAGGGGAGGGGGATCAGGAAGTGATGAGGGAGGGGTAAGGGGATGTTATGGCACGGGGAGGGGATGAAGGGGAAGGGGAGGGGAAGCGTGAGGGGAGGAGAAGGGGTGTTGAGGGGGTGGGGTGCGGGAGCGGAGGGGCAGGGGGTGGCATGTGGAATGTGGTTTAGGGGAGCGGGGGGAAAGGGGCGGGAGAAGGGGTGATGGAGGACAGTGAATGGGAAGGGGAAGAAAAAGGGAAGCGTGAGGGAGATGTGAGGATGAGGTGGGTGAGGGGAAAGGAAGGGGAGGATGAGGGCTGGTGGAGGTAAGAGGGAAGGGGATGGAATTGGGAGGATGAAGGGGATGGGAGGGGGAGGGGAGGGGAGGCGCGGTGATGAGGGCGGGGAGTGGGAGGGTGATGGGGGGATGGAGAGGTGAGGTGGGGAGAGAGAAGGGAGTGTGGGGGAACGGGATTCAGGGGATAGCAGAGAGGGAGGCGGATGGGTGAGGGGGAACTGGAGAGGAACGGGGAGAAGATGGGGAGGGTGAGATGGAGGGGTAGGGAGTGGATGTAGGTTGAGTATGGCAAGCACGTTGAGGGAGGTTGAGGGGAAGGGGAGGAGTGGTGAGGAGGGGAGGGTTAGGGGGAAGAGGAGGGATGCTGAGGGACGAAGGGGTGGTTAAGGGCAGGGGTAGGGGGAGTGGGTTGAGGGGGTTGGCGCGCGGGAGGGTTAGGGGGAGAAGAGAGGAAGGGAAGGGGGTGGGGAGAAGGGGGTTGGTAGGGGGAGGGATGGGGAAGGGTTGTGGAGGGTTGAGGGAAGGGGACGGGGGACAGTTGGAAGGGGGGAGTGAAGTGGGAAAGCAGTGGGAGGGGAGGGGGAAGGGAGGTGGAGGGGAGGGGAGGGGGAGGGAAGAGGGGAGGGGATTGGGGTGGGAAAGGATAAGCTATGGGGCAGGATGAGGGGGAGGGCATGTGGAGGGGAAATGAGAGGGGAAGGCGGAAGTGGTGTGGGAGGTTGAGGGGTGAGGATGAGGGGGTGGTGTAGGGCAGGAAGGATAAAAGAAGGGGAGGATGAGGCTGAGGGATAGGCGGAAGGGAAGGGGGATGATGAGGTGTGATGAGGATGGGAGGGTAGAGTGAAGGGGAGGGGGTAGTGGAAAGGTTGGATGTGAGGGGGGGGTGAAGGGGAGGGGGAGGATGAAGAGGGTTGTAGGGGAGAGTGAGGGGAAGAGTAGGTGAGGGGGAGGTGGATGTGGAAGGGGTGGAGAGGGGGAAGGGCAGGAGAAGAGTGAGCGTGAGGGTGAGAGAGAGGGTGAGGGGAGGGGGAAATGGTAGGCGAGGGGGAGTAGTGGGAGACGGAGGTGGAAGGTGTGTGGGAGAGAAGGGCAGAGGGACGGATGTGGAAGGGGGGTGAGGTAGTGGTGGAGGATGCTGAAGGGCGGAGAAGGGAGGGGTAGGGGTTTGTGGAGGGAGAGGGGGAGAGGGTGAGGTGAATGAGGAGGGGGAGGTGAGAGTTAGGGGAGGGGTAGGGAGGGAAAGGGAGAAGGGGAGGATGAGGGAGGGGGTGGGGAGGAGAAAGGAAAGGGGAGGGGAGGGGATGGGGAAGGGGAGAGGGTGCGGAAAGAGGAGGCGGATGGAGAGGGAGATGGGGAGGGGGTGAGGGGGAAGGGTGGGGAGGGGGTGCGGGGATGGGGAGGGGGCACGGGTAAGATGAGAGCGAGGGGAGGGAACGGTTGACGGGAAGGAGAAGGTAGGGGGTGGAAGAGGAGAGGAGAGGCTGATGAGGGGGACGCGGAGGGGAAGGATGATGAGGGAGAAAGAGGAGGGGAGGGAGAAGGGTGGAGGTGCGGGGAAGCAGAGGGGTTGAGGGGCGCGGGGGATGAAGGAGGTTAAAGGGAACCGGGGGTGCGGGTGAGTGGATGGGGGAGGGGGTTTGAAGGGGTATTAGATGGGTGGGAGGTGCATAGGGTGAGGGGAAGGAGGAGGTGAAAAGGGGAGGGGATGTAGAGCGAGAGGGGACGGGGGAGGTGGGAGGGCATGGTGAAGGTGAGTGGAGAATGAGGGGGCAGGGGAGGCGGAGGAGACTGGTGAGGGTTAGTGTTAGGGTTCGGGTTAGGGGAAGGGCAGGGTTGAGCGGGAAAGGGCGGGGAGTGGATGGGTGATGGGGTGGTTGGAAACGGGGTGGGGAGGGGTTGGGGAGGGGAAGGCGAAGGGGAGGGGTGGGTGAGGAGGAGGGGAGGGGAGGGTGAATGAGAGGGGAAAGCGGAAGTGGTGTGGGAGGCTGAGGGGTGAGGGTGAGGGGGTGGAGGAAAGCAGGTCGGATAAAAGAAGGGGTGGTCGAGGCTGAGGGGCAGGCGGAAGGGAATGGGGATGATGAGGGGTTATGAGGATTGGAGGGGAGCGTGAGGGGGGGAGTGGATTGGTTGAAGGGGAGGGGGAGTGTGATGAGGGGTGCATGGTTAGGGAAGGGGTAGGCAGGGGAAGGGAGAAGGGGAGGATGAGGGAGGAGAATGGGGAAGGGGAGGGGAAAGGGAAGGGGAGGGGGTGAGAAAGAGGAGGTGGAGGGAGAGGGGAAGGGGAGGGGATGAGGGGGAAGGGTGGGGAGGGGTTGAGGGGGATGGGGGTGGGGCCCGGTTAAGATGAGAGCGAGGGGAGGGCAAGATTGACGGGAAGGGGAGGGGAGGGGAGGGCAAGATTGACGGGAAGGGGAGGGGAGGGGAGGTGAGAGGCGGTAGGGGAGGGAGAGGAGAGGGGAGGCTGATGAGGGGAAGGCGGAGGGGCAGGATGATGTGGTAGAAAAGAGGAGGAGAGTGAGAAGGGTGGAGGTGCGGGGAAGCAGAGGGGGTGCGGGCGCGTGGGGTGAAGGACGTTAAAGGGAACGGGACGGCGCGGGTGAGTGGAGGGGGAGTGGATTGAAGGGGATGGAGAGGGGCGGGAGGTGCAGAGGGTGAGAGGGAGGAGGAGGGTAAATGGAAGGGGATGTGGAGGGAGAGGGGCGGGGGAGGTAGGAGTGGATGGTGAATCAGGGGGAAGGGGAGGCGGAGGAGACGGGAGGATGAATAGGGCTAGGGTTAGGGTTAGGGGGAAGGGTAGGTTTGAGGGGGGACGCCGGGGAGTGGTCGGTTGACGGGGCAATGGAAAGGGGAATGGGAGCGGATGGGGAGGGGAGGGGATGGGGAGGGGAAAGTGAAGGGGTGGAGGTTGGGGTGTGGATTGGGGAGGGGGCGGGGGAGGATGAGCGCTATGAGAACGATGGGAGGGAACGGTTGAGGGGCAGGGGAGGATAGGGTTGGTGAATGAGGGAGGAGGTGGGCGAGGGTGATGAGGAGCAAAGAGGATGGGGATGGCGAAGAAAATGGGGGATTGGAGGTGGATGGGAAGGGGATTGGGGGTGGGGGATGGGGAAGGAGACGGGAGGTTGAGTGTGAGGGGAGGAGGGGGAGGGGTCGGGCGGGATAGGGGGGAGGTTGAGAGGAAGGAGAGGGGAAGTGGATGGGAGTGGAGATGAAGGGGTGGGCGAGGGGGTGGGGGAGGGGATGGGGAAGGGAAGGCGGTGCGGGAAGTGAAGGGGTGAGTGAGGGGGTGGGGTTGAGGTGGATGGGGAAGGGTGCGGCGAAGATGATAGGGAATGGAGGGAATGGTTGACGGAAAGTGGTGGGGAGGGGGTAGGGGAGGGGGAGAGGAGGGAGAGGCTGATGAGAGGGAGGTGGAGGGGTGGGTGATGCGGGAGAAAGAGGAGGGTGAGGGAGAAGGGTGGGGGTGCGGGGAAGCGGAGGGGTTGAGGGGACGGGGGGGAGGGGGAGGGTGGTTAAAGGGAACGGGAGGGCGCGGGAGAGAGGAGGGGGGGTGAGAAGGGGAGGGGAGAATGAGGGGGAGAGGGAGGGAAAGAGATGGGAGAAAGGATGGGTGAAGGGGAGGGAGTGGGGGAGGGGATGGGGATATTGAGCGGGTGGGGATGAGGATGTTGAGGGAGAGGGGGAGAGAGAAGGGTGGTGACGGGGAGGGAGTTGAGGTGTAGAGGGGTGAGGGGAGGGGGAAGGAGGAGGTAAGCGTGAGGGGGGCGGTAAGGAGGGGAGGGTGAAGGTGAGGATGATGTGAGGGGAGGAGGTGGGATGTGAGGAGATAGGGCAGTGGAGGGGAGGGGAAGGGAGAGGGGAGGGGGTAGGAGGAGGTGGTAAGGGAGGGATGGAGGAAAGGGAAGGAGAGGGTGTGGGAGGGGAGCGAGGGAAAAGGGGAGGGAGTAGGGGTGATGGAGTGTGAGCGGAGGGGAAGGAGAGGTGGATGGGAGGATGAGTGGTTGGGAGGGTGACGGAGAAGGGAGGGTGAGAGGGAGGGGAAGGGAAGGGAAGGGTGATGTTTGGGGATGCGGTTGGAGAGGAGGCGGGTGATGAGGGGCGAAAGGGAGGGGAGGGGAGGAAAAGGGGAGGGGGAGGGAGGAGGGGAAGTGGGAGTGGGATGAGGGGGATAGCGCGCGGGAAGGTGAGGGGGAGAAGGGTAGGGGTAGGGGAGTGGGAGAGGGTGGGAGAGGGGGAGGTTGATGGGTAGAGGGAGGGGGAGAGTTGAGCGGAGGGGGGTGGAGGAGGGTAGGTGAGGAAGGTAAGGGGGGAGATAGGGGAAGGAGGAGATTGGAAAGGGGAGTGGGGAGTGGGGAGGGTGATGAGGAGGCGACAGATGTGGATTTAGGGGAAGACGAGGGGGAGTTGGATGGTGGGTAGGGGTTGGGAGGGGAGGGGGAGGTGGAAGGGAAGGTTGAGGGGTGGGGCTGGAAGGGAACGTTGAATGTGCATGGAGAATGAGGGGTGGGAAGAGGGAGTGGTAAGGGGAGGCGGAGGAGGGGGAGGTTGGTGAGGGTTCGGGTTAGGGTTAGGGAATAGCACGGGTCGAGGGGTGTGGAGATGTGGAGGAGAACGTGAGGGGGATAGGGAGGCGAGTGGGAGGGTGTTGGTGGGAATGGGGAGGGGATGGGAGGGGAGGCGGAGGAGAGGGGGAGAATGAGTGCGAGGGAAGGGAACGGTTGTTGGGAAGGGTACGGGAGGGGGTAGGGGAGGGGTGATGATGAGGTGGAGGAGGAGGCGGAGGGAGAGTGTAATGAGGGGGAAAGAGGTGGGAGGGAGTAGGGGGGGTGAGGGGGTAATTAGGGGAAGGGGAGTATGAGGGTGAGAGTGAGGTGGAGGGGCATGGGGAAGGAGAGGGGAGAATTAGGGAGGCGGGAAAGTAAGTGGTGGGGGTAGAGGAGGGAGAGGGGAGGGGAGGGGAGGGAAGGGGATGCGTAACGGGAGTGATGGTGATAAGTGGAGATGAAGGGGAGTGAATGGGGATGTTGAGGTGGAGGGGGAAGAGAGCGGTGGTGAGGGGAGGTGGTTGAGGGTGAGGGGAGGGGGTTGAGGGTGAGGGGAGGTCGAGGGAAGAGTGAGGGGGCGGTGAGGAGAAAAGGAGCAATGGTTGCGGGGCAGGTGAGGGTGAGGTGAGGGGAGGAGGTGGGGTGTGAGGAGCTAGGGCATGGGGTGGGGGGAGGGAGAGTGAGATGGGAGGGGGAGGGGGGGAGGGGAAATGTAGGGGAGGAGTAAAGGGAGGGGAGGATGATGGTGGGTATGGGGAAGGGGTTGCGAGTGGAGGGAAATGTTGAGGGGAAGAGTTGGGGGAGCGGAGGGGCAGGATGATGAGGGGGAGGGGAGGCGGAGGGCAAGAGTGGTGAGGGGGAAAGGGGAGGGGCAGTAGAATGGGAGGCGGAGCGGGAAAGGGGAATTGTGAGGGGCGGGGGCAGATTAAGGGGATGGGAGATTGTGGTTGAGGGGAGGGGGTGGGGGATTGGTGAGGGTAGGTGAGGGGTCGGATGTGAGGAGAAATGGGAGGGGAGGGGAAGTGGAGGTGGAGGAAGGGTGTGAGGGGAGGGGAAAAGAAAGGGGAGGTGAGGGATGAGTGAAGGGGGAGGTTAAGAGGGAGGTGGAGGGGGAGGTAGAGGGTGAGGTTGAAGAGAGAGGGAAGTGGCAGGGGAGGGGTTGGATAAAGGAAGGGGAGGATGACAGGGATGAGAAAGGGGAGGGGGTAGGGGAGAGGGTGAGGGGAGCGGAGGGTGAGGGGAAGGGGAGGGTATAGGAATGGTGTGAGGGTAGCGGGTAGAAAAGGTGGAAGGGTTGGGGGATGGTGAGGGTCAATGGGAGGGGGAGATGGTTAAGGGGAGGAAAGGGGGCAGGGAAGTGGAGGGGCACAAGGTGGAGAAGAGGGGTAGTGGACGAAAGAAAGAGGAGGGAAGGGGCTGGGAGGGGAGCGTGGAATGGAGCGGAGGCGGACTGGAGAGGGAGAAGGGGAGGCGACGGGGGGGAGGGGAAGGTGGTGGGTTGTGTGAGAGGGAGAGGAAAGGAGAGGAGAGGAAGAGGAGGATGGGAGAGGAGAGGGGAACGGGAGGTGTGTGCGGAAGGGAGGGGAAGGATGAAATCGAGGGGAGTGGGAGGATGAGAGCAAGGGGGGAGGTATGGGGAGGATGCGTGGGTAGGGGAGGGTGAATGGGAAGGAGAGGGAGGGGGAAGAGAGGAGACGCTGAAAGGGGTGCTAGGGGGGGTTTGAGGGGGGAGGGGTACGGGAAGAGGAGGGGAAGGGGAAGGGGAAGGGAGGGGGGTTGGGATGTGAGTGGAGGGCACGGGGTACGGTAGCGGAGGAGGCAGGTGAGGGGCAATGGGAAGGAGAGGGGAGGGGGAGGGGAGTGGTAATGGGGAGGGGCAGTCGGGAAGGGAACGGGATAGGGAGGGGAGGTGATGGGAGGCGGGCAGTGGAAGGAGGGGTTGGCGGGGAGTGGTAGGAGGAGGGGGTTGAGGGGATGGGGGAAAGGAGAGAAGGGAGATGGATGGGGAAAAGTGTGGATAAGGGGCAGGCGAGGGAGATAATTATAAAGGGGTAGGGGTGTGATGAGGGGCAGGATGATGAGTGGGAGGGGTGGGGGTGTGGTAAGTGTAGGGGATGAGGGGGAGGGGGATGGGGAGGGGGACGGGAGGTAGGGGATGAGGAGTTGGTTGAGGTGCAAGGCGAGGTGGAGGTGGAGGGGGAGGTTGAGTGGGAGGTGGAGGAGAAAGGCGAGGGGGGAAGGGGCGGGGAAGTGGGGAGGTTTAGAGGTATTGTGAGGGGGGAGATTGATGGTGGGGGCGTTGGAAGGGTAGGGCAGGTGAGTCATGGTGAGGGGAGGGGGAGGCAGAGGCTGAAGTGGATGGGGTGGATGATGAGGGGCGAAGGGGAGGTGAGGTGGACGTGGGGTGAAGGGTGAGGGGGAAAGGCTGAGGGGGGAAGGGAAGGTTGTGGGGGAGCGGGAGGGGGAGTGGTTGGATGAGGGGCAAGGGGATGTAATGGGAAGGGAGGGGGAGGGCGAGAGGTTGGGAGAATGATAAGGGGGCTGAGGGTATTGGAAGCGGGAAGAGGAAGTGGTGGGGAGGGGGAAGCGGAGAAATAGGTGGGGGGTCGGAGGGGGAAGGCGAAGGGGTGAGATAGGAGAAAGGGGAGGGGAGAAGGGATAGCACCTGCAAGAGAGGTGGAGGGGTGGGTGTGGGGATGAGGGGAGTGGTAGGAGGTGTGAGAGAGGGGGTTGGGTTGGGGTAGGGGAAGGGGAGGTTGATGAGGGGGAAGGGGGACGATGATGTGGAAGAAGAGGTGGGGAAAGGGGAGGCGGAAAGTGTAGGTGGTGAGGTGGAGGGTGGAGGGGGGAATGGGAGAACGAGAAGGATGGGGGCAGGGGAGGGGATCGAGGGGTGAGGATGTAGGGCAGGGGGAGTGGGAAGAGGGAGGTTAAGTGAGGGGAAGGGGAGATGAAAGAGGAGGTAAGATGGATTCAACAGTGGCTGAATGGGAGATGCCAGAGAGTAATGGTGGATGGTTGTTTGTCAGGTTGGAGGCCAGTGACGAGTGGGGTGCCACAGGGATCTGTGTTGGGTCCACTGTTGTTTGTCATGTACATCAATGATCTGGACGATGGTGTGGTAAATTGGATTAGTAAGTATGCAGATGATACTAAGATAGGTGGGGTTGCGGGTAATGAAGTAGAGTTTCAAAGTCTACAGAGAGATTTATGCCAGTTGGAAGAGTGGGCTGAAAGATGGCAGATGGAGTTTAATGCTGATAAGTGTGAGGTGCTACATCTTGGCAGGACAAATCAAAATAGGACGTACATGGTAAATGGTAGGGAATTGAAGAATGTAGGTGAACAGAGGGATCTGGGAATAACTGTGCACAGTTCCATGAAAGTGGAATCTCATGTAGATAGGGTGGTAAAGAAAGCCTTTGGTGTGCTGGCCTTTATAAATCAGAGCATTGAGTATAGAAGTTGGGATGTAATGTTAAAATTGTACAAGGCATTGGTGAGGCCAATTCTGGAGTATGGTGTACAATTTTGGTCGCCTAATTATAGGAAGGATGTCAACAAAATAGAGAGAGTACAGAGGAGATTTACTAGAATGTTGCCTGGGTTTCAGCAACTAAGTTACAGAGAAAGGTTGAACAAGTTAGGGCTTTATTCTTTGGAGCGCAGAAGGTTAAGGTTTTTTAAATGATGAGAGGGATAGACAGAGTTGACGTGGAAAAGCTTTTCCCACTGAGAGTAGGGAAGATTCAAACAAGGGGACATGACTTGAGAATTAAGGGACTGAAGTTTAGGGGTAACATGAGGGGGAATTATTTACTCAGAGAGTGGTAGCTGTGTGGAATGAGCTTCCAGTGAAGGTGGTGGAGGCAGGTTCGTTTTTATCATTTAAAAATAAATTGGATAGTTATATGGATGGGAAAGGAATGGAGGGTTATGGTCTGAGCGCAGGTATATGGGACTAGGGGAGATTATGTGTTCGGCACGGACTAGAGGGGTCGAGATGGCCTGTTTCCGTGCTGTAATTGTTATATGGTTTATATGGTTTATATGGTAAAGAGGGAAGAGGGGGAGGTATATGTGTTATAAAAGGATGGGTTGGGGCGGGGGGAGGGAAAGGGGAGGGAAAGGGGAAAAGGTAAAGGGAGGGAGGAAGCGGAAAGGGAGAGTGAAGGGAAGGGAAGGGGTGGGGAAGAGGTAAGTGGAGGGAGAGGGGGAGAAGAAGAAGTAATGGAGTGTGAGGGGGGTGAGCGGAGGGTGTCGGGGAGGGGAGGGCGATGTGGAAGGGGGCGGGGAGGGCGAGTGGAGGGCGTATAAAAGGGGGAGGAGGCACGGGAAAGGGAAGGGGGATGGGGGGGTCGATGGGGAGGGCGGATCACGGGGGAGGGTGATGCGGGTGAATGGGAAGGGGAAAGGCTGGGGAGGGGGATAGGAGGAGATGGGGGATGGGTGGTGAAAGAAAGGGGAGTGTGAGAGGGAGGGATGGGGGAAGGGCGGGTTAGGGGAGCGTGAGGGAATGGGGCGGGGGAGTGGATGTGTGGGAGAATGTGTGGGTGTGGGGACGGGGTGGGGGTTGGGGAGGTTGAGGGGGTAGTGAAGGGTTAGCGGGAAGGGGTATGGGCTTGGGAGGTAGGAGGATGAGCAGGAGGGCGAGGTGGAGAGGTCGGGGGAAGGGGCGCGGGAAGATGAGGCAGGAGGGGATGGGGAGGGGGACGGTTGAAGGAGGGGGAAGGGGAAGTGGTTGTTAAAGATGGATGGGGAAGGGTAGGGGAGGTGAGTGGATAGGGGAGGGTGAGGGCGTTGTGTAGGGAGAGGGGAAAGAGAGGGGAGAGGAAGAGTGATGGGTTAGGAGAGGGTGACGGGATAGGAGAGGGGGAGAGGGAGGCGGAGGGGAAGAGGAGGGTCGGGGGGTAAGGGGAAAGGAAGGGGGTAGGGTGGGAAAGGGGGAGGGGGAGGTGGTGGGAGATGGAGGGGAGGGGGAAGAAGTGAGGGAGTGTGAAAGGGGGAAGGCGGCGGAGGGTGTGGGGAGGGGGAGGGGAAGAGGAGAGGGAGGGGAGGGGGAATGGAGGGGCTATAAAAAGGGGTAGCTGGGATGTAATGTTAAATTTGTACAAGGCATTGGTGAGACCAAATCTGGAGTATGGTGTACAATTTTGGTCGCCCAATTATAGGAAGGATCTCAACAAAATAGAGAGAGTACAGAGGAGATTTACTAGAATGTTGCCTGGGTTTCAACAACTAAGTTACAGAGATAGGTTGAATAAGTTAGGTCTTTATTCTCTGGAGCGCAGAAGGTTAAGGGGGTACTTGATAGAGGTCTTTAAAATGATGAGAGGGATAGACAGAGTTGATGTGATCAAGCTTCTCCCTTTGAGAATAGGGAAGCTTCAAACAAGAGGACATGACTTCAGAATTAAGGGACATAAGTTTAGGGGTAACATGAGGGGGAACTTCTTTACTCAGAGAGTGGTAGCGGTGTGGAATGAGCTTCCAGTGGAAGTGGTGGCGGCAGGTTCGTTGGTATCATCTAAAAATAAATTGGATAGGCATATGGATGAGAAGGGAATGGAGGGTTATGGTATGAGTGCAGGCAGGTGGGACTAAGGGAAAACAGTTGTTCGGCACGGACTTGTAGGGCCGAGATGGCCTGTTTCCGTGCTGTAATTGTTATATGGTTATATGGTTATATGGTGCCGGGAGACGTTGAAGAGGGGGAAGGGTAGGCGTAGGGGGAAGGTGAGGTTGAGGGGAGAGAAAAGGTTGGGGGAGGGGGAGGGGGAGAGGGAGGGGGAGGGGGAGGGGAGCGTGAGGTGAATGGGGCAGGGGAGGAGTACGGTGGAGGTTGGTGTGTGTGAGGGGGAAGGGGTGGTTGAGGTTAAGGGGAGGTTGAGTGGAGGGGGAGGGGAGGGGTGGGGTTTGGGGTGTGAGTGGGGGAGGGGAAGGAGAGGGAGCGGAGGAAGGGGAGGTTAAGGGGGAAAGGGAGGGGGACAGAGGCGGAAGAAAAGAGTGATGAGACACAGGGGAAGGGGAGGGGAGTGTGAAGGGGGTAGGATAAGGGATGAGAAATGTGGTGAGGGGCAATATGGGGAGGGTGAGGGCTAGGGAGAGGGGGAAGGGACGTGGGAAGGGGGTGGTTGTTGGACCAAGTGGAGGGGACGGGGAACGGGGTGGGAGAGGGGAAAGAGTAGGTGGGAGGGGAGGGGTTTGTTGAGGGGATGGGAGGGTGCGGGTGGGGGGAGGCGGATGGTGGTTGAGGGACAAGGAGATGGGGGGGTGGGGGGATGAGGGGAGAGTGAGGCGGAAGGGGAGGGGAGGGGAGGGTGAGGCGGAAGTGAGTGTGAGGGGAGATTGAAAGTGAGGGTAAGGGTGAGGAGGAAGGTGAAGTGGAAGGGTAGGTGAGGGAAGGGGTGTGGGGAGGATGATGAGGGGGGTCGTGGAGGATGAGGAGGTGGGTGATGAGGGTTGAAGGGTATGGGAGGAGGATGGGGAGGGGAGGGGTAGGATGAGGTATACGGGAGGGTGAGGGGGAGGGAAATGGGGGAGGGAGGAGAGGGAAGGGGAGTGAAGGGGGAGTAGAGGTCGAGGGTGAGGGCGAGGCTGAGAGGAAGGGGAGGGGAAGATGAAGGAGAAAGGGAGGGGGAAAGGGGAGAAAAAGGGTGAGGGGAGGGTGAGGGGGTGGCGGAGGTTGAGGTGGAGGTTCAGGTAAAAGGGGAGGCGTAGGGTTAGGTGAGCGGAAGAGGGGAGAGGAGGGAGAGGAGAAGAAGGGAGGGGAGAGGTGGGGAGAGGAGGGATGATGGGAGGCGGAAGAGGAGGGGAGAGGAGGGGACAGAAGGGGAGAGGAGGATAGGGGAGAGAGAGGAGGAGGGACAGGAGGGGGAAGAGGGGCGGGAGTGGAGGTTCGAGGGCGAAGGAGGGGGAAAGCAGGGGGTGAGGAGGGGGAATGCAGGGGGAGAGGAGGGGGAGTGCGGGTAGAGAAGGGGAGAGATAGTGGAGTGGGAGATGAAGGAGTTAGGGCGAAGAAGGGGAGGGGGATATGAAGGCGAGAGGAAGGGTGAATGGGGAAAAGGGGTGAAGGGTAGAGGAAGAGGGATAGGACGGTGGAACTTGTGGGGAGAGGATGCGGGAGGGAGGGAGAGATGGATGGAGGGAGGAAGGGAGGAAGGGAGAGAGGGAGGGAGGGAGGGATAGGGAGGGAGTGAGGGAGCGACGGAGGGAGGGAAGGAGGGAGAGAGGGAGGGAGGGAGGGAGGGAGGGAGGGAGGGAGGGAGAGAGGGAGAGAGAGAGGGAGGGAGGGAGGGAGGGAGGGAGGGGTGGAGGGAGGGAGGGAGGGAGGGAGGGAGGGAGGGAGGGAGGTAGGGAGGGAGGGAGGTAAGGAGGGAGAGAGGGAGGGAGGGAGGGAGGGAGGGAGGAAGGGAGGGAGGGAGGGAGGGAGGGAGGGAGGGAGGGAGGGAGGGAGGCGAGTGGGATAGTCAATTGGAGCGCCAGTGGGAGCGATTAGGGAGGGGATAGGAGGGAAGAAGAGGGAGTGGACGGGGATGGGGAGAGGAAGGGGGAAGTTGCTGGGAAGACGAAGTGGCAAGGGGAAGCAAAGGGCGAGGGGAGGAGAAGTAGTGTGAGGAGAGAGGGAGGGATGGGAATGTAGCAGAGAGGGGGTTTGACAGTGGGAGTATGAAGGGAGATTGGGAGAAGGATGGGCAGTGGAGAGGGAGGGGTGGCGGCAGGCGGGAGGGGAGATAGGGAAAGGAGAGAGACGTTGGGGAGTGGGTGAGGCAGGGGCGGGCCAGGAGTCCAATCCAATCCAATCCAACTTTATTTGTTAAGCACTTTAAAACAAGCAATGTTGACCAAAGTGCTGTACAGAAGAATAAACAAGACATCATAAACAGACAACATAACAGCTCACATGAGGCGCAAAATTACATATGAAATACCACAATAAATTAAAAGACATAAAACATGAGTAAAAATAATAGCCACGCAATAAAAGCAATCAAAATAAGAAATTAAATCAAGTAAATAAAGTCGACATCTTACTGGGTATCAAAGGCCACGGAGAAGAGATGGGTTTTAAGAAGTGATTTAAAAACAGACAGAGAAGAGGCCTGTTTAATGTGAAGAGGCAGATCGTACCATAATTTGGGTGCCGACACAGCAAAGGCACGGTCCCCTCTGAGCTTCAGCTTAGTTTTACAGTTTTAAAGACGTACAGCTGCATTCTGTACCACCTGGAGACGGGCGATGGAGGACCCACTAACCCCCACATACAGGGCATTGCAGTAATCCAGCCGAGTGGTAACAAAGGCGTGGATTACCGTCTCAAAGCGCTGCCTTGACAGAATTGGCTTTATTTTGGCCAGCTGCCTCAAATGGAAAAAGCTTGATTTAACAACAGCCTTGTTCTGACTGTCAGATTTAAGCTCAGGGTCCACTTTAACCCCTAGGTTTTTGATGCTTGGTTTGATATACTGGGCCATTGAGCCCAGATCTACAGGGGGGAGCCCCAGTGGTGCCACCAAAAACCATTACTTCCGTCTTTTTATCATTAAAATTTAAAAAGTTCAGAGCCATCCAGGCCTTTATGTCGTTGAGACTCAAGTAACAGTCCGACAGAGTGTTCATCCTTCTTTTTAAGAGGCAAACAAATCTGACTGTCGTCTGCATAAAAGTGGAATGAAATTCCGTGCTTCCTAAGTATGGAACCAAGTGGGAGCAAATAGAGAGAGAAGAGGAGAGGGCCAAGAACAGAGCCCTGTGGGACCCCACACGAGAGAGGAGCAGAGGAGGACACAGAGTCCCCAAGTCTGACACAGAAAGTTCGATCAGCCAGGTACGACCTGAACCACTCCAGTGCTATGCCCCTGATACCCACCCACTGCTTCAAACGTGAGATCAATATTTCATGATCCACTGTGTCAAAAGCAGCAGTCAAATCTAAAAGCACAATTTAATAGGAGTGGGGGAGAGTGCGACGGGGAAGGGGCAGCAAGAATTGGTGGGGGGAAATGAGTGTATGAGAAGGAGGAATAGGGAGAGGAAGGGGTGAGACGTAAGGTTTGGACGGTGAGGAAAGCGAACGCGGAGAAAATGGGAGGAGTAGAGGTGCGTGGGGGAAGAAGGTGAGGAAGGGCGAGGAGGGAGTGCAAGAGAAGAGTGAGGGGGAAGAGAATGGGCAGAGGGAACGATGGGTGAGGGGTGGAGAGAGGGGCAGCTAGAAGGGGCGAGCCCGGGCAGGTGAAAGGGGAGAGGAGGGGGAGGTGGATGAGGGAAGGACAGAGTTGGTGCGGTAGGATAGGGAGATGACGGGGGATGAGTAAGGTGGGAGGGTCGAGGGGGGGGGTGGGGGAGGAGGTGGCGGAGTGAGAGGAGGGGGAGAGGAATGTGGAGTGCGGAGAGAAGATGTAGAGTGTAGGGAGAGTTGAGGCAAAGTGGAGGGAGGGACGAGGGAGAGAGGAGGGGGAGAGATGGGGAGAGGAGGCAGAGAGAGGAAGGGGGTAAGGATGTGGGAGAGGATGGTGAGAGGAGGGGGGAGGAGGTGGGTAATGAGGGAGAGAGGAGGGGGAGAGGAGGGGAAGACAGGAAGGGAGTGGGAGTAGGAGAGGATGGGGAGAGGAGGGGAGAGGAGGGGGTGAGGAGGATGAGAGGATGGGAGAGGGGGGAGAGGAGGGGGAGAGGAGGGGGAGAGGAGGGTGAGAAGAGGGGGAAAGGATGCGGAGAGGAGGGGGGGGGAGAGGGGAGAGAATGAGGAGAGGAAGAGGAGAGGAGGGTGAGAGGATGAGGAGAGGAGAGGAGGGGGAGAGGATGAGGAGAGGAGGGGGAGAGGAGATGAGATAATGAGGAGAGGAGGAGGAGATGATGGGGAGAGGATGAGGAAAGGAGGAGTAGAGGAGGGGGAGAGGATGAGGAGAGGAGGGGGAGAGGAGAGGAGAGAATGAGAAGAGGAGGAGGAGAGGAGGGGGTGAGGTAGGGGCGAGAATGTGGGAGAGGAATGGTTGAGGAGGGGCGGTAAGGGGTAGAGGAAGGAGTAAAGGAAGGGGAGAGGAAGAGGGATGGGGAGAAGTAAGTGATTGCGGAGATGAAAGGGAGTAGAAGTGGGAGGGGAAGGAAGTTGAGGAACGACGTGGAAAGAGAAGGGGTGAAGAGGGAGGGGAACCGGAAATGGTGGAGGGGGGAGAGGGCGGGAGGGGAGAGAGCGAGAGGGAGGGAAAGAAGAGAGGGTGATTCTGGGGAGGAGGGAGGGGAGTTAGGGGAAGGAGTGAGATGGTGGGGGGGAGGGGGGGAAGGGGGAGATAGGAAGGGGGACGAGGAAGGCGAGGGGCCGGGAGATGAAGGACGAGAGAAGGCGAGGAAGGGGATGGGAAGGGGATGGAAGGGGTAGTGGGGGATAAATGGGGAGGGGAGTGGCTAGATGACGGGGATGTGAGAGGGAGGTCGATGGGGTGAAAGGAAGAGGGCGGGCGGGAGGATGTGGAAGGCTCAGAGGAAAATGGTGTGGAGTGAGGAAGGGGGCGAGGAAGGGGAAGGGGGTGAGTGGAGAGGCGGGTGGGCGTGGGGAAGGGGGTTAGAGTGGGGAGGGAGATGGGAAAGGTGAAGAAGGGGAGGGGGCGAATAAGGGCGGAAGGGGGATGAGGAAGGCGGGGGAGGGGAGATGAGCGGGAGGGTAGGAGGTGATGAAGGGCAAGTACACAGGGGAGGGGAAATGGGGATAAGGAGGAGGGGAGAGAGAGGGGAGGGTTGTGGAAGGTGAGCAGAGGAAGGGTGGAGGGGAAGTGGGAGGGGGAGAGGAGGAAAGCAAGGTTGGTTAGGAAGGGGAGGGGGAAGAGGAAGGGGAGGGGAAGAATGGGGAGAGGGATTGAATGGAGAGGGGAGAGCAGAAGGGAAGGGTGATGGAGGGGAAGAGGAAGGGGAGGGGGTAGTCGATGGGAGCGCCAGATTGGGCGTGGGAGGGTTTAGAGGAAGAAAAATAAAGGAAAAAAGGGGGAGAGGGGGAGGTGCAGGGGAGGAGGAGAAGGGGGATGGGAGGGAATGAGAGGGTGAGTGGGTGTGGTAGGTAGAAATGGAGGGGGTGGGGCGGAGGAGGAGGGAGAGGGGAGAACGGAGAGGGGGAGCCGAAAGAGAACATGGAGCGGGAGGGTGGAGCAGAGGGAAGGATTGTGGAAGCGGGCGATGGAGTACAGAGGGGCAGAGGGAGGAAAGGGTAGAGTGAGAGGAAGAGGGGGCAGAGGGATGGGAGGAGGAAGCGGGAGAGGGTGGGTCAGAGGGAGAGGATGTGCTTTCCTTGTTTTCGCATGTTTTGCGATTTTATCATTTTTCCTCGTGCCGCCTTGATGTCTTGTTCTCCACACCCCGGACGCTCAGTCTGAAGAAGGGTCCGACGCTAAATATAACCAGAAATTTCCCCAGAGATGCTGCCTAACCCACTGAGTTATTCCACATGTAAGTGCTTCCCTTCGGTCTAAACCAGCATCTGCGGTATCTCCCGACACAAATAAAATCAACATTTGCTCATCTGCTGTCTCTGCAACCAACCACCAACTACCCGCCGTTGTTCCCGTTCAAACCCTTACCTCAATCAAACGCATTTCTGCTTCAGTTGTCCGACCAACTGTTGCGATTCCGACCAGTATTCCAGGGAGAATGACGGGGGGTTCTCGGTTTCTCCTGTAGCCCGAGACTCAGACCCTCAACACACCAAGGATCCATCATCTGAGGCAACGGAACCATCGTCCAATCGTCAGTAAAAATTATGAATTTGAAATTAAAAACTTCAGGGAATTCGCAGTGAGCTTCGTCCCAATTAAACGAGCGATAACAGATCAACATTGTCGCCTTCTAGCCCGAGTCCCCGTCGCCCAGACGTCGGCCACAGAGGGGAGAACAAAGGGCCTCAGTCCTCTGTGAGTGCCGGAGGAAGAGAGATACAACGGACAAAAGTTTATCTAGTGGGGCATCTCCACAAACCATCACTGCCCACACACTGGGCAATAAGTCGCAGACACATTGTCACCGCTCCGGACTGTGAATCAGTTTGCCGCAGTTTCAATGGCAATTGCTGATTTGGGCGGGACTTGCAGCAGCAGGTAAACAACACCGCAGTCTGATTTCCGCACAAAGGGAACCCGCAGCGGCCCTCCCAGCATCCCGCAGCCGCTCCCCGTCTCTATTGGCAACGACCGCCTCAGCTCGAGCGTTGTGGGCGGGAGCGGAGTACATCTGGGATCACAACAGAGCGAGTTATACAGCTTTTTTGTGTAACAGAGTGAGTTATACAGCGAGCTGCAGAACAAAGGGAGCAGGGAACAGCACAGCACATAAACAGACGCTGGGAACAAAGAACTGCAGACGCTGGTTAATACACACAAGTACACAGGCCAGTTCAACACCTACAACACAGTACGAGTGCCGCTGCCAGGACAACGGGTCGTTAAGGCCAAGATAAAACACTGTACCAAAAATAACTTTGTAAGTTAAATACACGTTGGCGGCAGAAACGTGTCGACTATTTGAACAAGCCTCGGCGAAGTCTAGTATACTTACACTACAATCGTAGAAACATAGAAAATAGGTGCAGGCAGGAGTGGGCCATTCGGCCCTTCGAGCCAGCACCGCCATTCAATGTGACCATGGCTGAACATCCACAATCAATACCCCGTTCCTGCCTTCTCCCCATATCCCCTGACCCCGCTATATTTAAGAGCCCTATATAGCTCTCTCTTGAAAGTATCCAGAGAACCCGCCTCCTCCGCCCACTGAGGCGGAAAATTCCACAGACTCACCACTCTCTGTGAGAAAAAAGTGTTACCTCGTCTCCGTTTAAAAGGGCTTACACCTTATATTAAACTGTGGCCCCTCGTTCTGGAATCCCCAACATCTGGAACATCTTTCCTGCCTCTAGTGTGACCAAACCCTGAACAATCTTACATGTTTCAATTAGATCCCCTTCCGTCCTTCTAAACTCCAGAGTACACAAGCCCAGCCGCTCCATTCTCTCAACATATGACGGTCCTGCCATCCCGAGAATTAACCCTGTAAACCCACGCTGGGCCCCCTCAATAGCAATAATGTCCTTCCACAAATTAAGGACTAAAACTGCACACAATAATCCAGGTGTGGTCTCACTAGGGCCCTGTACAATTGTAGAATTACCTCTATTCTCCTATATTCGATTCCTCTTGTTATAAATGCCAACATGCCATTCGCTTTCTTCACTGCCTGCTGTACCTGCTTGCTTACTTTCATAGACTGATGTACAAGGACCCTCCAGATCCCATTGTACTTCCCCTTTTCCCAACTTGACGCCATTTAGATAGTAATCTGCCTTCCTGTTTTTGCGACCACATCACATCTATAGTCATGGACGCTGCAACTAAGCTGGATGAATATGCCATCGTTGTCACAGACTCCATCAGCAAGTATGGAGTGGACTGTGGATCACATAATGCGATACCTTTATTCACCTAACGGAAACCATGGCTGAACCGTGAGCTCCACTCCCAGGTGAAGCGGAAGTTTACTATAGTTTAGATTAGAGATACAGCCCGGAAACAGGCCCTTCGGCCCACAGAGTCAGCGCTGACCTGCGATCCCCGTACATGAACATTATCCGATGTACACTGGGAACAATGTACAATGATATCAAACCAATTAACTTACATACGTGTACGCATTTGGAGTGTGGGAGGAATCCGGGGCGCACGGATAAACCTCACGCAGGTCACGGGGAGAATGTACATTCTCCGCACGGACAGTCAGGATCAAACCCGGGTCCCTGGCGCTGTAATGCATCCACTCTACCGCTGCGCAAACGTGCCGAACCAAGTCTACAGCGTTAAAGTCTAACTATGCCGTGCAGCACAGGAAATCTATCAATGGCCGTCGCAGAGCCATTGAGGATGCCGAGAGGGAATTCCGGACCAAGCTGGAGACACGAGGTAATGAGACGGATTCCCGCATTTTCCGCCCGCTTAGAACAGGATGTCTGGAGGAATGAGTCCCGCTACTTCAGTCTCGGGTGTACCTGTACCAACGGTTACTGCGACAGGCGTAAGATCAGCCATTCTGAGAGTGAATCTTTGGAGAGCAACTGACTCGGATGCAGTCCCCTACACTTCTCACGATAGACTCAGGACTGTGCGTCCAAATGCGGCTTTAACCTCATCTACAAGTCTGCAGATGACAACTCTGTGGTGCGTGGATTATGAACAAGGACGAGACGGAAGACAAGAGGAAGACGGGGAGCTTAGCAACACGGTGGGTGTCAGGAGATCGCTCTCTCACTCGATGTCAGCAACACGAAGGATCTAGTTATTGTGTTCAGGAATCTGGATAGTGTACCCGGCCTCAATCTGCATCAATGCGGCCAAAGTGGAAATGGTGGACAACTTGAAGTTGCTTGGCATTAATAATACCAATGACTTGTCATGGACCGATCATCTTGAAGCGACAGTCAATAAAGCACACACACAGGAACCTGACGAAATTCAGCATGTCTCCAATGTGGAAGATCTTAGGGCTAACGGAATCAAAGGATTGGGGAGAAAGCAGGAACTGGGTACTGATTTTTGGATGATTAAACATGATCATATTGAATGGCCGCGCTGGCTAGAATGGCCGAATGTCCTACCCCTGCACCTATTTTCTATGATTCTGTGATTCTTATACACTTCAGGTTTCGGTGCTGTTTGTCATCTATATCAATGATTTGGACGAGAACATACAAAATAGAATTTGGAAGTCTGCTGATGTCACTAAGGGTGGTGATATGGTAGATAGCGATGATAGTTGTTCAGAATAAAAGCAGGACCTTGATCAGATGAACAGGTGGGTTGAGCAATTGTTGATGGCAGTGAATGTAGAGAATAGTGAAACATTGCATTTTCGGAAGTCACATCAGCGCATGACTTGTAGAGTGAATTGCAGGTCTCTGGTGAGTGTTGTAGTGGAGAGGAATCCAGCAATGCAGGTACATAGCTCATTGAAAGTGGCGTCAAATGTAGAACGTGTGGTCAAGGCTTTTGGCACATTGGTCATCACCAATCAGAGTGTTGAATATAGATGTTGGGAGGTCATATTACAGTTCGAGAAGACATTGGTGAGGCCTCACAGAGTATTTTGTTCAGTTTTGGTCATCTCGTTGGATGAAAGATGGTGTTAAGCTGGGAAGGGTGGAGAAAAGGTTGACTAGGATGTAGAAAGAACTCGAGTGCCTGGGCTGTGTGGAGAGGTTGAGGAGGCTTGGCCTTTATTTATTGAAGCACAGGAGGATGAGGGGATATTATAGAGGAGTACATGATCATGAGAGGAATAAATAGGTTATATGCACAGACTTTTAAACATAGTCAGGGATTAAACCAGATGACATGTTTCAAGGTAAGGGGTAAGAGATTGAAAAGGAACCTGAGCGGCAAATTATTTAAACAGAGCATGGTAGGTGTGAAGATCGAGCTGCTGATGGGATAGACGAGGCGGGAGCTATGACAATGTTTAAGAAACATTTAGAGATGTATATAGATAGGTTGGGTTTGGAGGGGCATTTCCTTGATCTGATAGGTGTGCTTAGCGGCGATCATGCTTGTTGCTCAGCAGGGGAAAACTGGGTGGAATGGCCTATTTGCACATTGTATGCCTCTGTGTCTCTTAGAACAATAGAAACGTAGAAAATAGGTGCAGGAGTACGGCATTCGGCCCTCCGAGCCTGCACCGCCATTCAATATGATCATGGCTGATCATCCAACTCAGTATCCTGTACCTGCCTTCTCTCCATACCCCCTGATCCCTTTAGCCACAAGGGCCACATCTAACTCCCTCTTAAATATAGTCAATTAACTGACCTCAACTACTTTCTGTGGCAGAGAATTCCAGAGATTCACCACTCTCTGTGTGGAAATTTTTTTCCTCACCTCGGTCCTAAAAGATTTCCCCCTTATCCTGAAACTGTGACCCCTTGTTCTGGACTTCCCCAACATCGGGAACAATCTTCCTGCATCTAGCCTGTCCAACCCCTTAAGAATTTTGTAAGTTTCTGTAAGATGCCCTTCAATCTTATAAATTCTAGCGAGTTCAAGCCGAGTCTATTCAGTCTTTCTTCATATGAATCCTGGCATCCCAGCAATCAGTCTGGTGCACCTTCTCTGTACTCCTTCTGTGGCAAGAATGTATTTCCTCAGATTAGGAGACCAAAACTGTACGCAATACTCCAGATGTTTTCTCACCACGACCCTGTACAACTGCGGTAGAACCTCCCTGCTCCTATACTCAAATCATTTTGCAATGAATGCTAACATACCATTCGCTTTCTTCACTGCCTGCTGCACCTGCATGCCTACTTTAATGACTGGTGTACCATGGCACCCAGGTCTCGTTGCATCTTCCCTTTTCCTAATCGGCCACAATTCAGATAACAGTCTACTTTACTGTTTTTGCCACAAAAGTGGATAACCTCACATGTATCCACATTATACTGTATCTGTCATGCATTTGCCCACTCACCCAGCCTATCCAAGTCACCTTGCAGCATCCTAGCATCCTCCTCACAGCTAACAATGCCCCCCAGCTTCGTGTCATCCGCAAACATGGAGATGTTGCATTTAATTCCCTCGTCCAAATCATTAATATATATGGTAAATAGCTGGCGTCCCAGCACTGAACCTTGCGGTACCCCACTAATCACTGCCTGCCATTGTGAAAAGGACCCGTTTATTCCTACTGGTTGCTTCCTGTCTGCCAGCCAGTTTCTATCCACATCAATACTTAACCCCCAATATCGTGTGCTTTATGTTTGTATACTAATCTCTTATGTGGAACCTTGTCGAAAGCCTTCTGAAAGTCCAGATACAACACATCCACTGTTTCTCCCTTATCCACGCTACTAGTTACATCCTCGACACATTCTATAAGATTCGTCAGACATGATTTACCTTTCATAAATCCATGCTGACTTTGTCCAATGATTTCACCACTTTCCAAATGTGCTGCTATCCCATCTTTAATAACTGATTCTAGCAGTTTCCCCGCTACCGATGTTAGACTACCTGGTCTGTAATTCCCCGTTTTCTCACTCCCTCCCTTATTAAAGGATTTACTCTTCTGAGTATATCCTGTCTTCTTCTTCAGTCTCAGAAGCTCGGCAATTACTTCTGTTTGCTGAACATTAGCAGCAATTTACTGCGTTGTTCATCCTATCCCCTCTCGTCGCCTTCTCTTTATACTTGTCCAACAGTTCATCTGTTGTTTAAAACCAATCATCACCGTCTCTTGTTTATCAACATGGTCCTCAATCTTCATCGTCTCCAGTCTCCGTCATAGTCCGAACTGGTCATGGTTGTTACTCACCTCAGATTATTATGTTTTTTCCAGCTTTGCGGAGGTCTATGACTGTCATAAATACTTGGATACAGTGTAAATCGTTGTATTGCTTGCTATCCAAACGTTTCACCTATGTCATATGTAGATGCAAACAGCACAAACTTGTACAATAGATAGAGCAACTATGAAGAAACAGAATGTAAACTATAATTAGAGCTACGGAATATCATGCTGAATATCGTTCTAGATTTTCATCAAACCATGATTTCTCCGTAAATGTGTAAGAATGAACAACATCTGCGCAATTCCGGTCTATCTTTGTCCTAAGAAACGGACATTCACATTTGTAGAATTCGAGCTTTTTTTATCAACACAAAATATTCATTCAAGCAGGTGCAGAAATTATTATTTAACTGTTCTGAAGTGTACAGCTAGAGCGACAGACGATGCAATACTTATCTCACCTTTGAGACCTCCCACTGGCTTGGCGGAGTTGTAAACAATTAAGATGCGAGGCACAATAGGTTTCAGGAACAGATTTAGGATTAGGAGTATTATTGTGAAATATACCGAGAGTGAAGAAAAAAACAGTGTTATCCAGGCAACCAGATATTCCATGCATGGGTGCAATCATTTCAAACTCACGTATAACTGATAGAGCAAATAAGAAGGTACAGGGTACAGAATATAGTTTCAGCAATGTAGCGCATCAGCTCCAGAGACTAGGTCCAATGTATCCAATGGGGACATGTGAATTCAACAGCACCATAGTTTATGGAAGGGCCATTAATAATCCCGATAACGGACGGGAAGAAGCTACTAGTGGTGCGCGCTTTCACGTGTGTGCAGTTCCTGCGGACTGGAGCAGGGAGAACAAGGAATGGTCGAGGTGAAACAAGCCTTTGATGGTTTTGGCTGATTTTCCGAGGCAGCTTAAAGTGTAGATGGAATCAGTGGTGTGAAGTCTGGTCTGTGTGGAGGACTTGGCTACATCTACAAATCTCTGCAATTGCTTGCGTTCTCAGGCCGAGCTTTTCTCAAAGCAATGATGCCGTACATTATGCTGCCCTTGCTGCATTTAGCGAAGTTTGGAAGAGTCACTGGAGACATGCCGAGATTTATCTGTCACATCGGGGTATAAAGAGGTTAGTGCGCCTTCTGGATTATTACATCTATGATCCACGACAGACCTTTGATAGTATTAACACAAAGCGGGAGCTGTCAACCATTTCCACTTCTGCACCATTGATGCAGATTGGGCATGTCCTGCACCATGCTTCCTGATGTCAATAACTAACTTCATCGTCCTGTTGACATTGAGGGAAACATTATTGTCCTGGCACCATGTATCTTAGTTCTCTATCTACCTCCTGTACTCCATATTGTCATTATGCTCCATGTGACCCAGCACAATAGGGTTGTGAACAAATCTGTAGATGTAATTAAAGCCAAATGTGTCCCTACAGTCGAGAGTGTAAAGGGAGGCCAAAGTTGGAGGCCAAGAACGCATCCTTGCAGGCCACCGATGTCGAAAGTGATTAGGAGAAGATGCTGTCCCCTATCCTCACTGACTGAGGTGCGTGGGAATAGGAGCCATGGAAGCAGTGACAGAGGGAGAGCACATTCCGAGATCCCGTGGTTTGGAGATAACAACAATTCTTCACCCAGCAGACACAGGTACACACGGTCACACACGCAATGCCAAGATCAAGTCTGTTTGACAATTCACTATCATGATTGCAAACTGTTTTTAATTCCATATTCACTTCCACTCAGGTCTCAACAGTGTTGATTTCCCTCTTTGCCACAAATACCTTCGCCCCAACCCTGTTTACATTTCATTAATGGTCATGCTTGTTTCTGGGGTAGATAATACTGTAGATTCATATATATATGTGAGAATATTTTACATCTGACTTCAGTCACTCCAAGGTGAATTCTTATTCTGAACGATGATCCTAATGTGATCATCCGCATATTTCTCTCAATATCTATCCTGCATCGGCATCGCAGAAGTCTCGATGTCTGTGTCAATACAGTCATTTGTTGTTCTGACGAAGTGCACCGAATGGATGATCTGATCATTGTTCACCTTTGAGAGCCACTTGATGCGACGAATCCGTCGCGAATTCTGTCTCTGCCCCGGGTCGAAGGTAAGTATCGCTTTCCTTAAAAAAGATAGCGCCAAGGCATAATATTCTGCAGACTAAGTGCTGGTAGATGGGATTTAATAATTGGACAGCATACACATATACTGTTTCTCGGTCTATTACCATGCTGTGTGACTCAATGACTAATGGTCCAATATATGCACGTTTCTCCACACGAGGTATTACCGTCAGTATTATTGCAGGGTTCACCACTGTGTGGGCAACTCGGCAGTGGGAAAAGGTACACAAAATTGCTGGAGAAACTCAGCGGGTGCAGCAGCATCTATGGAGCGAAGGAAATAGGCGACGTTTCACTCCCCCCCCCCCCCCCCCCACCCCCTATCAGTCTGAAGAAGGGTTTCGGCCCGAAACGTCGCCTATTTCCTTCGCTCCATAGATGCTGCTGCACCCGCTGAGTTTCTCCAGCAATTTTGTGTACCTTCGATCTTCCAGCATCTGCAGTTCCTTCTTGAACAAAACAGTGGGAAAAGGTAGCCAGGTTTGGTTATTTCTGTTGGGTAATAAATGTTGCGCAGCAACTAATTCTGCAGCAATGTTAAGTTGCGCTGACGAGGCAGTTTACACTCTCATCTAGAGCGCGCTGCAACGCCAATAGTTGCGGACGTATGATTTGCGAAACAGTAACACAGCGTGCATTTGTTTAGACTAGATCCGAGCTTTGATAAGGTTATTCATTTCAGACATTAGATACGTTTCCCTCTCAAGCGGAATTCTTAAGCCTCTGTCCCACTTAGGAAACCTGAACGATAAACTCTACAGACCTTGCACCGCACCCAAGATTTCCGTGAGGTTCCCGGAGGTTCCGATCACTCTCCCTGATGGTGGAAAGTTTTTTTTGTTTTTTTAAAAAACAAATTTATTAGCAGTACAGTAAATTACATTAATACACATCAGGTATATCGTATTACATTATGTTGTACCACTTCGTTTTTTGAGCTTTAAAAAAGATAGAAATAAAAGAAGTAAGGAAAGTAAGCATGAATCGTGAAGGTGCAGGAAAGTGTTGAGAGAAGAAAGCCCCTTAGGGAAGGAATTAGAGAAGGAAGTAAAGAAAGGAAATAAGACCCTAGAAAGAAAAGAAAAAAAGAAGAAAGGAAAAACAATCGCTCTATTGTAACACAGAACTCTGCAAAAAAGGATATACCAACCGTGTTTTTATTAAAAAATTATTTTATACCCCCCGTTACCAGATCCTGGTACCCTTTATATTTTAACTTAATATTGCACCTTATGCTTGTAATAGTTCCGTAAATGCAGACCACGTCTTTAGGAAGTGATCTGCTTTGCCTGCTAGGAGGAGTCTCATTTCTTCCAAGTGTAGTGTTTCGAACATGTTTGAAATCCACATTTTTATTGTTGGTATTGGAGCATTTTTCCAAAATTTGAGTATAAGCTTTTTTCCCATTATTAGCCCATAATTAAGTAAGTTCTTTTGAAACATTCTTTCGGGGTTACCTTCCGATATTCCAAAAATGATCCATTCTGCTTTTGGTACCAGTTTTATTTTAAATAATTTTGTGAAGATTTCAAATATTTCGTTCCAGAATTTTTGAATTTTTATACAGAAAACAAAAGAGTGCTCTATGTTAGCTTCTTGTGACTGACATTTATCACAAATGGGTGAGACATTTGGGAAAAGTTTATTTATTTTAGTTTTTGAATAACACAGTCTATGTTATGTTTTATATTGGATTAGAGTATGTCGTACGTTGATCGAGCATTTATGCACATATCCCAGTTTATCCCAGCTCTCTTTTGAAATTTTTATAGCTAGTTCTTGTTCCCAGTCTCTTCTAATACTATCGGTTGTAGGTATTTCTATATTCAAAATAATATTATATAAGTATGATATTAGATTTGCGGATTCAGCCTTTATCTTCATGGCTTCATCCAATAAGTCTGGGGGCATGTTATGATAGTCTTTTGTGTATTTTTTCAGATAGTCACAGATTTGAAGATATTTGAAATATTGATTATTTTTCAAATTATATTTCAGTTGTAATTGTTGAAATGATAATAATTTTCCTAATTCATACAAGTCTCCGAGCGTTTTGATTCCCGTTCTTTCCCATTGTGTAAATTATTTATCTGTAATTGAGGGTTTAAACGAAGGGTTATTGACTATTGGCATTAAAAGAGATAGATTTCTTTATTTTAAGTTCTGTTTTATTTGTTTTCGAGTTCTAATTGTACTATGTATCATTGGATTTTTATTATAATTTTTGTTATTCAAATTCATTGGTGAGAGGAGAGTCGCTGATGTATTACACGGAGCGCAGTCCTCTCTCTCCATTACAATCCAATGCACCCGCTGGGCAGAGTTGTCCACCAGGTGAATCATATTTTTAATATTTACTGCCCAATTATAGTACATAAAGTTAGGGAGCGCTAGATCACCCATCTCTTTTGGTTTACTAAGGTGTGCTCTTTGTATTCTGTGGGATTTATAATCCCATATAAAATTTATAATGTCTGATTCTAATTTTTTGAAAAACTTTTTTGGAAGATATATTGGAATTGATTGAAATAAATATAGGATTTGCGGTAAAAAGATCATTTTTATAGCATTTATTCGACGTATTAAAGACATCGGAAGCGTTTTCCAGAATTTAATTAGATTATTTAATTTCTTAAGTAAGGGGCTATAATTGGCATTTAACATACCGTGATAATTTCTAGTTAGGATAATTTTAGGATAAATTCAATTCCTAAATATTTAAATTTTTCTGTGGCTATTTTAAAGGGGAATTTCAAAAAATGTGTTGAGTCTTTCGGTTTTATCGACATAATTTCACTTTTGTTCCAGTTTATTCTGCATCCTGCGAAAGATCCAAAGTCCTCAATTAGATTTAATATGTTTGGTATACTGATTTGGGGTTTTGTGATATACAGTAGTACATCGTCTGCGTGTAAGTATATTTTGTTATTTGAATATTTTGTATTATAACCGTAAATGTTCGGGTGTGTTCTAATTTTTTCAGCTAAAGGTTCAATTACCAGAGCGAATAACAGCGGTGATAATGAACATCCTTGTCTATTACCCCTTGATAATTGGTATTTTGTAGATAGTATATTATTAGTTAATATTCTAGCCGTGGGTTTGTTATATAATAATTTTATCCATGCGATGAATCTCTCTCCCATTTGAAATGTTTGCAATACTTTAATCATATAATCCCATACTACTTGATCAAACGCTTTTTCTGCGTCCAATGAAATGATAGATAACTCTTGTTCTTGAGGTTTGTGAGAGTGCATTATGTTAAACAGACGTCTCAGGTTATTAAATGAATGTCTCTTAGGTATAAATCCCGTTTGGTCCTTATTTATTAATTTACTGACATATTGACTTCTAGCTAGTGTTTTCGCTAATATTTTTTGATCCGTATTTAACAAAGCAATAGCTCTATATGAGCCTGGTTCTTCTATATCTTAATCTTTTTAAAAGTATTAATGTGATCGTTGATTCTGCTAGTGTTTCAGGTAAGGTTTGTTCTTTAAAAGCGTATGTATACATTTTCTGTAGACGTGGGGTCACTGTGTCATAAACATATTTATAAAATTCATTACTGAATCCGTCTGGTCCTGGTGTGTTTCCATTCTTAATTGTGTTTATTGTGTCTTCTATTTCCTTAGCTGTAATGTGTGTCCCAGTCCCTCTTGTTCCTTCAATTCTAGTTTTGGAAGGTTACAATCGTCCAAAAATTCTGAAACTTTATTATTGTCTATTAGCGTTTTCGATGTGTATAAATTCTTATAATATTGAGCAAATATTTTATTGATATCATTAGGTATTGTTAATAATTCTCCTCTATCTGATTTGATCTTTAAAATTGCATTATCGTTTTCCCGTGTTTTCAGTTGGCGTGCTAAGGTTTATGGGGTTTACCCCCAAATTCAAAATGGTCTTGTTTTGTAATTTGGAATAATCTTATAATCTACTCTGATAATAATTTATTTAGCTTAAATTTCAGTGTTAAAATTTTATTTTGTTTATCCATAGTTGGATCTTTAGCATTATCTATATCCAGTTGTCTGATTTGAATGAATGATTGAATGAATGAATGAATGAATGAATGAATGAATGAATGAATGAATGAATGAATGAATGAATGAATACGTTTATTGTCATTGCACAATACTGTGCAACGAAATTCGATTATATCTCCTGCGGTTAAAAAAATACAAACACGACAACCATTAACACATATGTACACTTATTAGTAAAATAATAAATAAGTATTTTAAAAGAATTTAAAAGAATTTGGCGGCATTTCTTGGAATTACATTTTGCTTCCCCAGTGTTCTCTGTTGGAATTTAGGTCTCTTATCGCACATGGGTAGAAACTATTTTTTAGTCTACCGGTGCGAGCCTTCAGAGACCTGAATCGCCTCCCAGAGGGTAGCAGAGTAAAAAGGTGGTTGGCAGGGTGGGATGTGTCCTGCTTGATATTTGTGGCCCGGCAAGCATCGGTTCTTCTAATTGTCTTTGTTCATTTTTATTCTTTTTGTTTTGAAAAGCTTGATACGAGATAATCTCCTCTAATAAATGCTTTGAAGGATTCCCATAATAAAGTGGGTGATATATCTGGTGTATCATTTATCTCAAAAAATAGATCCATCTGTTTTTTTAGGTATATACTCCGTTGTGGGTCTTTCAGAATTTGCGAGTTAAACCTCCAGAACGATTTGTTCGTAGAGATTCCTTCCAATTTTAAAACGAAAGTTAGCGGGGAGTGATCTGAAATCGTATTGGTGTGGTATTTAGGATTCATAGTATAAGGGATTAGTTTTGAATCCACTAGGAAGTAGTCTATACGTGAGTATGTTTTATGTACCATTGAATAAAACGAGTATTCCCTTCCAGTCGGGTTCGCGATCCTCCAAACGTCTGCTATATTTGTTTGTTTTATATATGTATTTAAGAGTTCACTAGTTTTAGATTTCATATTACCTCTTTGTTTTTGCATCGATTTATCTAAGTACGGATCAAAAGCACAGTTGAAGTCTCCTCCAATTATAACATTTTGGTAGTTAAATTCTGCGATTTTAGTCAGGATTTTATTAAAAAATTGAGGATTATCAAAATTGTGCGCATATATGTTTACCAAAGTGATTGGCGTAGCATGAATCTCTCCTGTGACTATAATGTCTTCCTTCCTTATCTGATATAACATTCTTTGATTTGAATGGTATTCCTTTGCGAATAATAATTGCGGTGCCTCTGGATTTCGATGTATATGAGGAGTAAAATGTTTGGCCTATCCATTTCGCCCTCAATCTCATCTGATCTTGATGTTTAAGGTGCGTTTCTTGTAGAAAAGGAATGTCCGTGTTATATGATTTCAACTGAGCTAGTATTTTGCCCCTTTTAATTGGTTCATTAATACCCCTTATATTCCAGCTACACAGTGTGATTCCTCCCATTTTCTTTTGTTTATCATCTTGCATTTTCTCTGATTTTAGTACCTTTATTTATTACGGTGCATCCATACCTCAGGACTCTGAATAGTTGGGGGGCGTTTATATTATTAACTTCCTTGGTTGATCCCTTTTGCAATTTTCCTTGAAAAAAAAACACATAATAGTGACATATTGTGATTTTTTTTAAATTTGACAAGCAAAATTACAGTGTCTGAAGTGATCGACACTATAATGCATGTCCCACGCGTCTGTGGAGTCCGACATTTATTCGACTTCCGAAATTGATGGTGTACAATTAGCTCCGCTCCTTTTATTACTCTATCCCTAAGAAGGCGGTGCCATTTCAAAATCAGCTATATTTCACCCAATTACATCATATATATATATATATATATATATATATATATATATATATATATATATTTCATTCAGACATTATCCGATCTGTGTTCAGCTACTGTGGAATTTATTTATCTAACACTTTATATATTTATCTAACACTTTCATCTACTAATTATTTATAATTAGTTATAGCTTTAATAATAATAATGGATGGGATTTATATAGCGCCTTTCTAATACTCAAGGCGCTTTACATCGCGTTATTCATTCACTCCTCAGTCACACTCGGTGGTGGTAAGCTACTTCTGTAGCCACAGCTGCCCTGGGGCAGACTGACGGAAGCGTGGCTGCCAATCTGCGCCTACGGCCCCTCCGACCACCGCCAATCACTCACACACATTCACACACATTCACACACAGGCAAAGGTGGGTGAAGTGTCTTGCCCAAGGACACAACGACAGTATGCACTCCAAGCGGGATTCGAACCGGCTACCTTCCGGTTGCCAGCCGAACACTTAGCCCATTGCGCCATCTGTAAAGGTTAACCAGAAACAGGCTCCTGGAATTATGCCAGGTGCCTGAGTCTCCTCCCTTCTTCACACGAACTACATAACACTTAACCTTTCAGTATTATCTACTTTAATTTTTAAAATTGTCATCTCTATATACGAGCTAGTCAGTCTTATTAGCAGATTATTACATTTTACCCATTATATAGTTCAGGTTAGTTTCCATTTATATTTCTACATTAGTATTGTTAATTATTATTAATTCTCTATATTTTGTAAAACTGTTTTAAAATCTTAAATCGCCATTCGTCCTTGTGATGTTTTCCACATTCGGCTCTGCTGTTCATCTCTGGTTTGCTTATCAGTCTTTCCTTCATTTTGAACAAAGAATGTCCTTGAGTTAAATTCCAAAGCGTCCAAAGGAGATAAGGTGTCTAGACAATCGCACGTGGAAATTCTCTTCCATTTTAAACTTTTAGAGAGTGTTGTTTCTTCCCTTGTCTTCGGGTATTCTCTGTGAGTTAATAAAAGGCAAGAAACTGTCCATATCATCCCGCTGCCGTGGTTAAACTTCTGTTTCTGCCACTGCCACTGCCACAATCTCTTTGGCATATTTATAAGATGCGTCCGAATTAGTGAAAGTTTTCTCTTTTCCCTTGAAAGTAATGCGCATTCTGGCCGGATAAAAAACGCCACATCTAACATCTTTAACTCCATAGAGAATCTGTCTTGTCTGTTCAAACTTTTTTCTCTTTTGAACGATCTCATAGGGGTAATCCCGGAGGCGTTTAATAGTGTATTTTCCAAAGGTCATCTTCACTCCATATTTGTTTTTTTTTCATCAGCTCTTCAAGTGCTGAAATGTCCCGAAGTTTGACTATGATCTGTCGTGGGTGGGCTGGATCTGTTTGTTATCTTGGCTTAAATCTAGGTATTCGATGTGCCACTTCAATTTCCGGTTCCACAGGTAGATTGAGTACATGTTTGATTAGGTTGGCAGTGAACTCACGAGCGTTGTTCCCATCTGCCCCTTCTGTTACTCCCAATATTCGTAGATGTTGGCGTCGTGAGCGAGCTTCGAGATATAAATATAAATATCTGGGAATTATATGACGATTCTCTCCCTTTTAAACCTCATATCCAGCAACCTGTGAAACAACTAAAGATAAAATTAGGTTTCTACTTTAGAAACAAATCTTGTTTTTCTTTTGAAGCCAAAAAAAGACTTGTTGCTGCAACGTTTATGTCTGTGTTGGGCTATGGTGATGTTTTATATATGAATGCATCTTCAAAATGCCTACAGTCTTTGGACACGGTCTACCACGGAGCACTGAGATTTGTTACTAATTTTAAAACCCTCACGCACCGCTGCTCATTGTATGCTCAAGTTGGCTGGTTTGCCCTGTCCACCCGCAGACTCCATCATTGGCATATCCTTATTTATAAGACTATCCTCGGGGTTCTTCCTTCATACCTGCAGAATTATGTAATTCGAAAAAGCACAGGGACTTATCAGCTCCGCTCTGAGGACTTGTTCTTACTAACTGTACCTAATGTCCGTACTGGACTGGGGAAAAGGGCATTTAGTTATGCTGCTCTCTTCGCATGGAACCAGCTGCAGAATGAACTGAAACTTAAGGAGCTGGTTTCTCTAAACAGATTTAAATCCCTCCTTAATGATGTTGAAGCGGGCTCTTCTGTCTGCACATGCTTTGTTTGATGATGTTCTGACTGACTGTATTTATATGTTCTCTGTTGTTTTTAAATTATTGTCTGTAACTGTGGAACTGTGCTGCTGCCTGTCTTGGCCAGGACTCTTGGAAAATAGATTTTTAATCTCAATGAGACTTCTCCTGGTTAAATAAAGGTTAAATAAAAATAAAAATAAAATAAAAAGGCATTTATCTGAGACTTGCGCCAGTTGACTCTTGAGGCTGTCTAGTTCTAGCTTCATTCCCTGCACATCTTCAGCCATTTGTTCAACCACTGTTTCCATGTCTTTTATTTCGGTTACATGTGAAGAAACAATTACATTCACAGCCTCAAACTTCTTCTCAGTTTCTTCTTCGCCTTTCTTAATTATACCCATTAGCTCTTCATCCTCAATTCGTTTTTGCATAATGCCAATGCAGTCAATAATTTTTTGATTACCAGCATTAATATTTGACATATTTTCCATCGATTTAACATTAATATTTCCCATCATTTTTGAGTTTCCAGCCTCAATATCCCTTCTCAATTCTCTTACCGAGTTCTTTATCTCCTCCATTTCATTTTTCTCCTCAGTAGCCATCTCAGTCTTGTAGCCATTCCAGAATCCATCTCAGAGGTCTGTTCTTCAGTTTTCTACGTTTTCAGCAGTTTTGAGATGTTTCTCTGAGGGCTCTGAGCTGGAGACGGTTTTTTTCATTTAAAGTCCTTTTTCTTCCGTTTTCAATCGCAGCGCTTAATGATGACGTCTTCAGCGCGACGCCACGGGGCTCCGGTGAGTTCTTGGATTGGTCCCGACTTCCAGACCCGATTTTAACGCGACAAATCGCGTTTTTACAGCAACGGAGCTAAAAGTTACGACTGCTAGTCCAGCATGGCGCCACCGGAAGTCGAAAGTGGTTTCAGCGTAGTCGAGGCTTCTTCTATGTTCCTGCGATTATTTATAAAAAAACGAAAACGGCCTCGACTAAAAATAGGTCGCCGTTTGGTCGAAGCCAGTGGAGTGGGGTCGCTATTTACTTACAGAGAGTCGAGGGCAATCTCCTTGGCTGACCCGGCATTTTGATTTGCTCATTTGAGTTTTCAGCAAATATCCTATAGGATCTTTGGTTTTCAGAACATCCGCCGGAAGGTAAAATGCCCGCTAACTTTATTAAACTTCTTAGAACTGTCTACACTCCTTCTCCTCCCCGTTCTCTTCCCTTATCCCCCATTCTCGCCCCTTATATCCCCTTGTCTCCCCCCTCTCGCCCTCTACTCTCTCCCTTTCTTTGTCTTTCTATCCCCCTTTTCCCCTTCTCTCCCTCCCTGCCGTGCTCTCTAGATGACTTACCGTGCTCTGTGGCAGCCGTTTACCTTCCTCTTCAACGTACAGACAGCGCTCCTCCGCTATCCCTGACCCCCATCTTCGCAATGTGTGTGTGTCTGTGTGCGTGTGCGTGTGCGTGTGCGTGTGCGTGTGCGTGTGCGTGTGCGTGTGCGTGTGCGTGTGCGTGTGCGTGTGTGTGTGTGTGTGTGTGTGTGTGTGTGTGTGTGTGTGTGTGTGTGTGTGTGTGTGTGTGTGCCTGTGCGTGTGCGTGTGCGTGTGCGTGTGCGTGTGCGTGTGCGTGTGCGTGTGCGTGTGCGTGTGCGCGTGCGCGTGCGCGTGCGTGTGCGTGTGTGTGTGTGTGTGTGTGTGTGTGTGTGTGTGTGTGTGTGTGTGTGTGTGTGTGTGTGTGTGTGTGTGTGTGTGTGTGTGTGTGTGTGTGTGTGTGTGTGTGTGTGTGTGTGTGTGTGTGTGTGTGTGTGGTCGGTAGCAATGGTCCTAAAGGATCTTTGATCAGTAGATGCAGCACACGCTTCCGTCGAGGCTTTCCAGGCAAGTGGCCAAATCCTCTGGTGACTAATGGAGAGTGATCGGAACCTCCGGGAACCTCACGGAAATCTTGGCTGGGGCGCAAGGTCTCCAGAGTTTTACGTTCAGGATTCGTAAGTGGGACAGGGACATTAGATAATATACTATAGACAATAGGTGCATGAGTAGGCCATTCGGCCCTTCGAGCCAGCACCGCAATTCAATGTGATCATGGCTGATCATCCTCAATCAGTACCCCGTTCCGTCCTTCTCCCCATATCCCCTGACCCCTCTATCATTAAGAGCCCCAGCTAGCTCTCTCTTGAAAGCATCCAGAGAACCTGCCTCCACCGCCCTCTGATGCAGAGAATTCCACTGACTCACAAATCTCTGTGAGAAAAAGTGTTTCCTCGTCTCCGTTTTAAATGGCTTACTCCTTATTATTAAACTGTGGCCAATGGTTCTGGACTCCCCCAACATCGGGGACATGTTTCCTGCACCTTCTGAATCTTATGGTGTCATCCTTTTTTCCTATTTTATTTCCGATGCCCGGCAATAACTGGGGTCCGCAAAACAGTATTAGCATTTAACACTATTCTGTCTCATGCCCCCACACATAATCTTCTCACGCATTTGTCGAACTGTTAATTTGCGGATAACAACGATGCATCAAATTCCCTTGTATATAAACACCGGATGTGTCACGTGGGTAATCTTTGACCCCCATCATTGTACTTATATTCACGCTTTGATCATAGTTGTTACATCTCCAATCAATAGATTTGATGGGTTTGGCTAGATTTATTATTGTCGCATGTACGTAGTTACAGTGAAGAGCGTGGTTTTGCCTGCTATCAACTCAGACCAGTCTCACCATACATGGAACAATAGAAAATATCTCTGCAATGTCTTGCCGTCTTGGCTATATCTATTTCCAGACCAGGCTGTGATACATCCTGACCTTATGCTTTCAATGGCACATCTGGATATGTTTGTAGAGGTTTTGTCAGTCCCCTCCAGAGGAAGCAGTGGCAGAGGGCGGAGCACATTCCTAGGCCATGGACACAGGTACACACGGCCACAGGCACAATGCCAAGCTTAGGCCTGTTCAGACAATTAATTATCAAACTGATCCTGGTATCAAATGCATTCCCATACGAGGGCACATTTGTCTTCAATTCCCTCTTGTCCACAAGGAACTTCGCTTGTATGTATTTAACAAATGGATATCATCGTTTTCTGGAGGACAGGGTACTCTCCATGCTGATATATCTGAGAGAGTAATTTACATTTCATCTCAGTCACTCCAAGGTGAATTCATATTCTGAACTTCTGATCCTCACGTAATCTTCCTTATGCCCGTTGTTTATTGCAATGAAGGTCTATCCTGTCAGGGCGTCGCAAAGTCCCACAAATCAATGTCAATGAATTCACTTGTTGGTTTTAGCAACTGTACACAATAGAGGGGCTGATTAATTGGTGATCGACTAACAGCCACTTTATGCTCTGGATAAATCTGGACTTCTGACACTACACCGCTTCAAAGGAAAGTATCATCTTCGTTAAAAGAGAGAGAGCCAGGGCATAATATTCTGTGGACCAATTGATAGTAAATGTGATTTAATAATTGGGTCGCATGGACACAGAGAGTTGCTGGATTTGTTTCTCTGCCGTGTGACTATGACTCTTGGTCCAGTCTCTGCATGGTTCTCCACATGTGGTATCACCGTCAGTAGGTATAGCAGGACTGTACTGCCATTTCATTGTGTGTCCCAGCTGTGGGAAAAGGTGAGGACTTTGACGGAGGAAGCTGCAGGGTGATGATATAAAGTGTGTAAAATCATGAGACTAATAATTAGGATGAATGCAGTCTTTTATCCAGGATGGAGAATCACAAATCAGATATCATAGGGTTAAGGAGAGAGGGGCAAGATTTACAAGGAACCTGAAGGGAAGACTTGACACAAAGATGGTGCTGGGTATAAGGGACAAACATAGGTAAGATAATTTACTTCGGGCATTACATATGCGTTTACTGACTCTGCTGAGTATATCTTTTTGTGTTGTATTGCAAATGCCCAGCAATTAATACGGTCCACGATACGGTATCGGGAGTTTTACTGTGTTCTTCCAGCCGCGCCCACTCGTCACCTTGTCTCCACATTTGTCCAACAGTTCATTTGTGGTTAACCGCCATTCAACACCTTCTCTAGTTTAAGATATACTGGTTCCGTTTCATGGACATTCTTAGAGCCATCGTAGTACGAACATCCCGCTCTGTTCATGGTTGTAACTTATATCAGATCATTAGATCAGGTAAGGTGAGGCTGGTCTATCATTGTCACATAGTCCTAGATGCAGTGGAAAGCGTGGCTTTGCAAGCTATCTATTCAGTCCAGTTATGCCATACATCGATACAATCTATTAAAATCCTGTAGTTGGAGCGTGGAGGATGTTACAGAATGCAGAGTATAGTGTATTATATAGCATATCGTGCTGAATATAGTTGGTTATTTCCATTAAACCCTGAATGAACCGTGTATTAATGAGAATCAATAACTTTAGTTCAAGTCACATTGTGTCATTCAGTTCTCCGTCCAACTGGACAAGTACAGTTGGACAATTCGACTTCTGGAAAAAACACAAAACAAAGAATGTGTGTAAAAATATGATTTGAATGTGCATGTTTATATCTGGAAAAAAATGGAACAATAAGCCGTGAAAGATCCCTCTGGGGACGCGATGTTGTAGACAATTAAAATGAGAGGCGTTTTAGGTTTGAGCTTCAGGTTTAAGTTTGATATTGTTACACGAGTACACGTGAAAAGCGATATGTTGCATGCTATCCAAACAGATCAGATATATCATATATAGACAGTATCAGTTCAAACTCCAGGACAACGAGTGTTGGGCTAATGGATTCACATGGAGAATGAGCTACCTGAGGAGGTCGTTGAGGGAGTCATTGTTACAACCTTGCAATGTGAGTTAGACTGCTTGGTGGATAGGAACGATTTGGGGTTATGTGGGCGAAAGATGGGTTGGAGTGATTTGTGCAGATGGGGCACATCGGTCGGCAGCTGGGCCAAAAGGTCTATTACCGTGTTTTGACAATATATAGAGCCATGTGGAAGATACAGAGTGCAGCATATAGTTCGCACCATTGAGCGTATTGTAGTGCATCCGTTACTTGGAGGGACATCCAATATAAGAAATCCCCTATAAACCTACTGACTTCCATGGCTATCTAGTCTACTCTTCTTCCCACCCTGCTTCCTGTAAGGACTCCATCCCGTATTCCCACTTCCTCCGTCTACACCGCATCTGCTCCTAGGATGAGGCGTTCCACACGAGGGCATCTGAAATGCCCTCATTCTTCATGGAACGGGAGGTCCCCTCTCGTACTATAGACGAGGCTTGCACCAGGGTCTCTTCCATACCCCGTAACACTGCTCTCCCCCCCCCCCCCTACTCGCAACAAGGGCATAATCCCCCTAGTCCTCACCTTTCAACCCACTAGTAAAGTTCGAGACAGTTATTACCTTCAATATTATCCGCGAACTGACCTAGGCACCAGTAGTGGCCACCTCGCCTGGTCTGTCCTTTCTTCTTCTTTCTTATTTTTTATGTGTTAAAAGGTATTCTTTAGTGTTCCTTGGTTTGATTTATGTGGGGTTGTGTGTGTGTGTGGGGGGGGGGGGTACATTTATTCAATCTCTTTCTTCGACGGAGATGCGATTTTGTTCGCATCGTATCTCCATCCGCACTGTGCCCTGACACCGTGGAGTTGGCGGCCTTTCCTGGAGACCGGTCTGGCGCTCCAAGCCGCGGGAGTCGGCGGGACTTTAACATCGCGGAGCTTGCGATGCCTTTGCCAGGGATCAACATAGAAACATAGAAACATATAAATTAGGTGCAGGAGTAGGCCATTCGGCCCTTCGAGCCTGCACCGCCATTCAATATGATCATGGCTGATCATCCAACTCAGTATCCCGTACCTGGCTTCTCTCCATGCCCTCTGATCCCCTTAGCCATAAGGGCCACATCTAACTCCCTCTTAAATATAGCCAATGAACTGGCCTCGACTACCCTCTGTGGCAGAGAGCTCCAGAGATTCACCACTCTCTGTGTGAAAAAAGTTCTTCTCATCTAGGTTTTAAAGGATTTCCCCCTTATCCTTAAGCTGTGACCCCTTGTCCTGGACTTCCCCAACATCGGGAACAATCTTCCTGCATCTAGCCTGTCCAACCCCTTAAGAATTTTGTAAGTTTCTATAAGATCCCCTCTCAATCTCCTAAATTCTAGAGAGTATAAACCAAGTTTATCCAGTCTTTCTTCATAAGACAGTCCTGACATCCCAGGAATCAGTCTGGTGAACCTTCTCTGCACTCCCTCTATGGCAATAATGTCCTTCCTCAGATTTGGAGACCGAAACTGTACGCAATACTCCAGGTGTGGTCTCACCATGACCATGTACAACTGCAGTAGAACCTCCCTGCTCCTATACGCAAATACTTTTGCTATGAAAGCTAACATACCATTCCCTTTCTTCACTGCCTGCTGCACCTGCGTGCCTACTTTCAATGACTGGTGTACCATGACACCCAGGTCTCGCTGCATCTCCCCTTTTCCTAATCGGCCACCATTGAGATAATAGTCTGCTTTCCTGTTTTTGCCACCAAAATGGATAACATCACATTTATCCACATTATACTGCATCTGCCAAACATTTGCCCACTCACCCAGCCAATCCAAGTCACCTTGCAGTCTCCTAGCATCCTCCTCACAGCTAACACTGCCCCCCAGCTTAGTGTCATCCGCAAACTTGGAGATATTGCCTTCAATTCCCTCATACAGATCATTAATATATATTGTAAATAGCTGGGGTCCCAGCACTGAGCCTTGCGGTACCCCACTAGTCACTGCCTGCCATTGTGAAAAGGACCCGTTTACTCCTACTCTTTGCTTCCTGTTTGCCAGACAGTTCTCTATCCACATCAATACTGAACCCCCAATGCCGTGTGCTTTAAGTTTGTATACTAATCTCTTATGTGGGACCTTGTCGAAAGCCTTCTGGAAGTCCAGATACACCACATCGACTGGTCCTCCCCTATCCACGCTACTAGTTACATCCTCGAAATGTTTTATAAGATTCGTCAGACATGATTTACCTTTCGTAAATCCATGCTGCCTTTGTCCAATGATCACCACTTTCCAAATGTGCTGCTATCCCATCTTTAATAACTGACTCTAGCAGTTTCCCCACTACCGATGTTAGACTAGCTGGTCTGTAATTCCCCGTTTTCTCTCTCCCTCCCTTCTTAAAAAGTGGGGTTACGTTTGCTACCCGCCAATCCTCAGGAACTACGCCAGAATCTAAAGAGTTTTGAAAGATTATTACTAATGCATACACTATTTCTGGAGCTACTTCCTTAAGTACTCTGGGATGCAGCCTATCTGGCCCTTGGGATTTATCGGTTTTTAATCCGTTCAATTTATCCAACACTACTTCCCGACCAACCTGGATTTCACTCAATTCCTCCAACTCCTTTGACCCGCGGTCCCCTGCTATTTCCGGCAGATTATTTATGTCTTCCTTAGTGAAGACGGAACCAAAGTAGTTATTCAATTGGTCCGCCATATCCTTGTTCCCCATGATCAACTCACCTGTTTCTGACTGCAAGGGACCTACATTTGTTTTAACTAATCTCTTTCTATTCATCTATCTATAAAAAGTTTTGCAGTCAGTTTTTATGTTCCCTGCCAGTTTTCTTTCATAATCTATTTTTCCTTTCCTAATTAAGCCCTTTGTCCTCCTCTGCTGGTCTCTGATTTTCTCCCAGTCCTCCGGTGTGCTGCTTTTTCGGGCTAAATTGTACGCATCATCCTTCGCTTTGATACTATCCCTGATTTCCCTTGTTATCCACGGATGCACTACCTTCCCTGATTTATTCTTTTGCCAAACTGGGATGAACATTTTTTGTAGTTCAACCATGCAGTCTTTAAATGCCTTCCATTGCATATCCTCCGTCAACCCATTTAGAATTAATTGCCAATCAATCTTGGCCAATTCACGTCACATACCCTCAAAGTTACCTTTCTTTAAGTTCAGAACCATTGTTTCTGAATTAACAATGTCACTCTCCATCCTAGTGAAGAACTCAACCATATTATGGTCACTCTTGCCCAAGGGGGCACGCACAACAAGACTGATAACTAACCCTTCCTCATTACTCAATACCCAGTCTAAAATAGCCTGCTCTCTCGTTGGTTCCTCTACATGTTGATTTAGATAACTATCCCGCATACATTCCAAGAAATCCTCTTCCTCAGTACCCCTGCCAATTTGATTCCCCAATCTATATGCAGATTGAAGTCACCCATTATAACTGTTTTGCCTTTGTCGCACGCATTTCTAATTTCCTGTTTGATACCATCTCCAACTTCACTACTACTGTTAGGTGGCGTGTACACAACACCCATCAGCGTTTTCTGCCCCTTAGTGTTTCGCAGCTCACACCGATTCCACATCCTCCAAACTAATGTCCTTCCTTTCCATTGCGTTAATCTCCTCTCTAACCAGCAACGCTACCCCAACTCCTTTTCCTTTCTCTCTATCCCTCCTGAATATTGAATATCCCTGGATGTTCAGCTCCCAGCCTTGGTCACCCTGGAGCCATGTCTCCGTGATCCCAACTATATCATAATCATTAATGGCTATCTGCACGTTCAACTCATCCACCTTATTACGAATACTCCTTGCATTGAGACACAAAGCCTTCAGGCTTGTTTTTACAACTATCTTACCCCTTATACAATTATGTTGAAAAGTGGCCCTTTTTGATTTTTGCCCTTGTTTTGTCTGCCTGCCACTTTTACTTTTCACCTTGCTACCTATTGTTTCTACCCTCATTTTACACCGAATGCGATCGAAGCGCCAACCGCGAGACCTGTGGACTTTAACATTGTGGATCCCGCTGTCTCTGGTAAGAAGAGGCCGAGTTGGGAGCTCCATGCCGCGGAGGCAGTTTCAACCACCCCGACGCGGCAGTTATGATCACCCCGACGGGGGCTTTGATCGTCGGCTGCGGTGCTTTGATCGCCCCGACTGCGGGTGGTTTGATAGACTCGAGGAATACCGAGTATACAGAGGAACACGATTGCACTTGGTTGCCTTCTTCCACAGTGAGGAATGTGGGGAATCCTATGTGGTGGATGTTTATGTTAACTTTTATGTAATTGCGTGCCTTGCTGCATTTGTTTCGTATGGCTGTGTGGTAATTCGCATATGACTGCAGCGTAATTGATACACGTGACAATAAAGGTCATTTGAACCATTTGAGCTGCTCGAAGTTCTGTTCTTGGCTCCTCAAACAATGAAGCTCAGATCCAATATTTATCGGGTGATGAGCAATTTCCAGCTTTTCAATGATGGGGACATCAGGTGGACGGCAGAAGAACTGCATGCGAACGGGCACGAATCCATCAATGTCATTTATGGAAAACGTGCAGGTTCCGCGTGTATGTTGGGTAATTCGCTGCGTAAGATCACCAATAATCCGCTTCCCAGATCTGAAGAAATAAGTGCTACTCTTTGTCTCCTTTCTTCAGTAGACGATGGTGCAAATCAGCTGCCTCTCAACATGTCGGCCACAATTCGATTCCCGGTCTCCGCAGTCGATCCGATCAACGTGAAGCCCGCCTCCCGAGAGTTTTGGAGATTTCGTTCAGATTACAATTAATAACCAAATGAATAAGAATAATAAGGTATGATGAATTGCCGTAAAATGGATTCCATGACAAATTATTATTGACTGACGCACAATAGTCGCTGGGTCAGGGATGGAACTCCCGCCCCTCTCATTTTCCCGGTAAAGCGGTGAACCTCCAAGTGCATCTTCCTGGCCTCTTTATTGCCGAATCCTACAGAAATCGAGGGAAGATCCCGACTTGTCTCGACTATAAATTCACTCGGAGTGACGCATGTTTCCTCAACATATAATCTTCTCGCCGCTGCAGTTATTCGTTTGTACCCGCACTCAGATGATTAGACTAGATTAGATTAGGTTAGGTTAGATTGGATTAGATTAGATTAGATTAGATTAGATTAGATTAGATTAGATTAGATTAGATTAGATTAGATTAGATTAGATTAGATTCCTTTAATTGTCATTCAGACCTTTCTGTTTCGTTGCCTGCAGTCATACATATAATAATAAACAACAAAACACACAACAAACACAAATTTAATCCACTACAGGTGTTCACCAGGCACCTCCTCACTGTGATGGAGGCAAAAATCTTAAAGGCACTTTCTCTTCCCTCCTTTTTCTCCCTCTGCACTGAGGTGATCCAGGCCTCCGATGTTGTTACCCACCGGGCGATGGTAGTCAGTCCCGCGGCTCAGTCGAGCCCCGCGAACGGGCCGGTTCAAGCTCCGCGGCCCTGGGTAGTCGAAGCTGCCGGAGCTGCCGCCCTCCATTCCACTGGACGCAGCTGTTGCCGCGGGAGCTACGGAAAAGCAGGCATCAGCCTGTGATCTGCAAACTCCCGACAATGTCGACCACTGGCCCGCGGCCGAGCCCCGGATTCAGGTCGCCGCCGCCGGAACGCCGCGACAGCCACCGAAGCACCGTCTCAGCCCCGAGCCGGGCGCTGCCACCGGAGCACCATCTCAGTCCCGAGCCGATCCGCTGCCCCTAGTTGGGCCGCCCTCACCGGAGCACCGTCTCCGCCCCGAGTCGGGCCGCCCTCAACGGAGCACCGTCTCAGCCCCGAGTCGGGCCGCCCTCACCGGAGCACCGTCTCAGCCCCGAGTCGGGCAGCTGCCACCGGAGCATCGTAAGAGTCCAGAGCCGGGCCGCTGCCACCGGAGCACCGTCTCAGCTCCGAGTCAGTCCGCCCTCACCGGGGCACCGTCTCAGCCGCGAGTCCGGCCGCCCTCACCGGAGCACCGTCTCAGTCCCGAGCCTGGCCGCTGCAACCGGAACGCCGGAACGCCGCCACAGCCCTGAACTCGGCCAGCCTCGTGTTGTAAGTCCTGGCTGGCTCTAATAACCATATAACCATATAAAAATTACAGCACGGAAACAGGCCATCTCGACCCTTCTAGTCCGTGCCGAACACATAATCTCCCCTAGTCCCATATACCTGCGCTCAGACCATAACCCTCCATTCCTTTCCCATCCATATAGCTATCCAATTTATGTTTAAATGATAAAAACGAAACTGCCTCCACCACCTTCACTGGAAGCTCATTCCACACAGCTACCACTCTCTGAGTAAAGAAGTTCCCCCTCATGTTACCCCTAAACTTCAGTCCCTTAATTCTCAAGTCATGTCCCCTTGTTTGAATCTGCCTTACTCTCAGTGGGAAAAGCTTTTCCACGTCAACTCTGTCTATCCCTCTCATCATTTTAAAAACCTCTATCAAGTCCCCCCTTAACCTTCTGCGCTCCAAAGAATAAAGCCCTAACTTGTTCAACCTTTCTCTGTAACTTAGTTGCTGAAACCCAGGCAACATTCTAGTAAATCTCCTCTGTACTCTCTCTATTTTGTTGACATCCTTCCTATAATTAGGCGACCAAAATTGTACACCATTCTCCAGAATTGGCCTCACCAATGCCTTGTACAATTTTAACATTACATCCCAACTTCTATACTCAATGCTCTGATTTATAAAGGCCAGCACACCAAAAGCTTTCATTACCGCCCTATCTACATGAGATACCACTTTCAGGGAACTGTGCACAGTTATTCCCAGATCCCTCTGTTCACCTACATTCTTCAATTCCCTACCATTTACCATGTACGTCCTATTTTGATTTGTCCTGCCAAGATGTAGCACCTCACACTTATCAGCATTAAACTCCATCTGCCATCTTTCTGCCCACTCTTCCAACTGGCATAAATCTCTCTGTAGACTTTGAAACTGTACTTCATTACCCGCAACCCCACCTATCTTAGTATCATCTGCATACTTACTAATCCAATTTACCACACCATCGTCCAGATCATTGATGTACATGACAAACAACAGTGGACCCAACACAGATCCCTGTGGCATCCCACTCGTCACTGGCCTCCAACCTGACAAACAACCATCCACCATTACTCTCTGGCATCTCCCATTCAGCCACTGTTGAATCCATCTTGCTACTCCACCATTAATACCCAACCATTGAACCTTCTTAATCAACCTTCCATGAGGAACCTTGTCAAAGGCCTTACTGAAGTCCACATACACAACATCCACTGCTTTACCCTCATCAATTTCCCGAGTAACATCTTCAAAAAATTCAAGAAGATTAGTTAAACATGATCTTCCAGGCACAAATCCATGTTGACTGTTCCTAATCAGACCCTGTTTATCCAGATGCTTATATATATTATCTCTAAGTATTCTTTCCATTAATTTGCCCACCACTGACGTCAAACTAACAGGTCTATAATTGCTAGGTTTACTGTTAGACGCCTTTTTAAACAATGGAACAACATGCGCAGTACGCCAATCCTCCGGCACTATTCCCGTTTCTAATGACATTTGAAATATTTCTGCCATAGCCCCTGCTATTTCTACACTAACTTCCCTCAATGTCCTAGGGAATATCCTGTCCGGACCTGGAGACTTATCCACTTTTATATTTCTCAAAAGTGTCAGTACTTCCTCTTCTTTGATCCTCATAGTTTCCATAGCTACTCTACTTGTTTCCCTTACCTCACATAATTCAATATCCTTCTCCTTGGTGAATACCGAAGAAAAGAAGCTGTTCAATATCGCCCCCATCTATTTTGGCTCTGCAGATAGTTGGCCACTCTGACTTTCTAATGGACCAATTTTATCCCTCGTTATCCTTTTGCTATTAATATAGCGGTAGAAACCCTTCGGATTTACTTTTACCTTACTTGCCAAAGCAACCTCATATCTTCTTTTAGCTTTTCTAATTTCTTTCTTAAGATTATTTTTACATTCTTTATACTCCTCAAGCACCTCATTTACTCCATGCTGCCTATAACTATTGTAGATCTCCCTCTTTTTCCGAACCAAGTGTCCAATTTCCCTTGAAAACCATGGCTCTTTACAATTTTTACGATTTCCTTTCAACCGAACAGGGACATAAAGATTCTGTACTCTTAAAATTTCACCTTTAAATGTACTCCATTTCTCTTCCACATCTTTCCCATAAAACAAACTGTTCCAATTTACTCCTTTTAAATCCTTTCGCATCTACTCAAAGTTAGCCTTTCTCCAATCAAAAATCTCAACCCTAGGTCCAGTTATGTCCCTCTCCATAATTATATTGAAACTAATGGTATTGTGATCACTGGACCCGAACTGTTCCCCAACGCATACCTCTGCCACCTGACCCATCTCATTTCCTAACAGGAGGTCCAGTACCGCCCCTTCTCTAGTAGGTACTTCTATGTATTGTTGCAAAAAACTATCCTGCACACATTTTACAAACTCCAACCCATCCAGCCCATTTACAGAATGTGTTTCCCAGTCTATGTGTGGAAAATTGAAATCTCCCACAATCACTACCTTGTGCTTACTACTAATATCTGCAATCTCCTTACATATTTGCTCTTCCAATTCTCGCACCCCATTTGGCGGTCTATAATACACCCCAATAAGTGTTGCTACCCCTTTCCCATTTCTCAGTTCCACCCAAATAGCCTCCCTAGACGAGCCCTCTAATCTATCCTGCCAAAGCACTGCTGTAATATCTTCCCTGATAAGCAATGCAACACCTCCACCTCTTGCCCCTCCAATTCTATCACACCCGAAGCAACGAAATCCTGGAATATTTAGTTTCCAATCACAGCCCTTCTGCAACCATGTTTCACTGATCGCCACAACATCATACTTCCAGGTGTCAATCCAGGCTCTAAGTTCATCCACCTTTCTTACAATGCTCCTAGCATTAAAATATACACATTTAAGAAACCCACCCTCTCTTATTCTCTGATTATTTTATTTTTCTTCTCTCTCCCCTACATTTTGGGTCAGAGTGCTACCATTCTCTGCCCCCTGCTTCACACACTGACTGCTGGCTTTCCCAATTTGAGTCCCTCCCCCCAACCATACTAGTTTAAAGTCTCCCCAGTAGCGTTTGCAAATCTCCCCGCCAGGATATTGGTCCCCCTTGAGTTCAAGTGCAACCCGTCCTTTCTGTACAGGTCGCACCTTCCCCAAAAGAGGTCCCAATGATCCAGAAACTTGAATCCATACCCACTGCACCAGTCCCTCATCCACGCATTTATCCTCCACCTTGCTCCATTCCTACTCTCATTGTCGCGTGGCACAGGCAGTAATCCTGAGATTGTTACCTTTCCAGTCCTTCTCCTTAACTCTCTACCTAACTCCCTAAATTCTTCTTTCAGGACCTCTTCTCTTTTTTACCTATGTCGTTGGTAGCTATATGCACCACAACCTCAGGCTCCTCTCCCTCCCATTTCAGGATTTCTTGGACACGTTCAGACCCATCCCTGACCCTGGCCCCAGGGAGGCAAACTACCATCCGGGACTCCTTTCTGCGTCCACAGAATCGCCTATCCGACCCCCTGACTATAGAGTCCCCTATTACAAATGCCCTCCCCTTCTTTTCCTTACCCTTCTGAGCAACCGGACCGGTCTTTGTGCCAGAGGCCCGGCCGCTGTCGCTGCCCCCAGGTAGGCTGTCTCCCCACCCTTACTCAAGCATGAGTACTTATTTTCAAGGTGTACAGCCACCGGGGTACTCACCAGTCCCTGCCTCTGCCCGTTGCCCTTCCTAACTGTGACCCAGTTTTCTGTCTCCCGTGGTCTTGGAGTGACCACCTCCCTGTAACTCATTTCTATGACCTCCTCGCTCTCCCTGAGCAGACAGAGGTTCCTGACACGGTCCCTTAGGAGCCCCATCTCGACGCACCTTGCGCAGATGTGGACGTCTGGAGGGCACTCCGACTCCATGACCTCCCACATCTGACATCCAGAACAGTAAACTGCCCTGGCCCTCATTCTCCCCCTTATCCAAATACAATAAAGCCTTACAATTACAATACAAATACAATACAAGCCAATCAGCTGCTTCCGCTGGTCCTCTTCCACCAATCAGAGGCTTCCACCAGAATCAGAATCCTTCTCTGGAAGTGAGATGTAACGTTGCAGATTTGGGTAACTCACAGCTCCAGGTAAGTCCTCCTCTCACCAACGGCTCCCCGGGCCTCTGTAGAAGCAAACCCCGCGCTGTATTTATACTCACAGCTCCAGGTAAGTCCTCCTCTCACCAACGGCTCCCCGGGCCTCTGTAGAAGCAAACCCCGCGCTGTATTTATACTCACAGCTCCAGGTAAGTCCTCCTCTCACCAACGGCTCCCCGGGCCTCTGTAGAAGCAACCCCCGCGCTGTATTTATACTCACAGCTCCAGGTAAGTCCTCCTCTCACCAACGGCTCCCCGGGCCTATGTAGAAGCAAACCCCGCGCTGTATTTATACTCACAGCTCCAGGTAAGTCCTCCTCTCACCAACGGCTCCCCGGGCCTCCCCGGGTGTGTCTCTGCGTCCGGAACCTCGAGATCGGTCGCAGTTGGAGGCCGCCAGCTCCGCCATTAGGCCTCAGCGCAGACGGAGGCAGAGAAGGGGGGATACGACAGAAAGAATCGCATTCCCCCGAAGGGAGAGACAGAAAACCATGTTTCACCCCCCCCCCCCACACACACACACACACACACGATACAACCTAATAACTACAACTTGACTAAAACAAGACCAAAAACACAACATTTTACAGCTTTGCTGAAATGTGACACCCCGTTTGAACACATACTCCAACATACACAGAAAATAATGGAGACAAGTCAGGCAGCGCCAAGAGTCATAACGTCATAGAGTAATGAAACGCCCTATGGCCCAACCTGACCACACCATCTAAAATAGCCTATTAAAGCTTGAAAGTTTACCGAGTTCAATCCATATCTTACTCTAAGCCTCCCCTATCTACGTCCAAAGGTTTATTTGAAATTGTGTTTTTGTTCTTCCTCAACTACCTCATTGGGCACTCGTTCAGTACATACAACATCCACAGTGTTAAAAAAAACGTTCATTTTAAACTAGACTGAGTGGCGCCCGTTGGGTCCCAGCTTCACACGGGAGGGCTGATCCCCCAACGCTGGTCTCTCCAGCAATTCGAAAATTGCTGGCCAGTGGGGTGTGGGGGGGCTTTCTGGAAAGCTAGCATTGGTCTTGTGGGCCGAAGGGATTGGTTTCCAGAGGGCTAGTATGGACATTATGGACAGAATGGATTCTTGGGCTGGCAGCTCAGTCACTGAGGCCTGCGGCTTTTGCAACTGTCCTTTCGCAACTGTGGCTTTGGCAACGGTGGTTGGCAACTGTGGCTGGGAGGAATAACCGCTTTATTAGATCCGAATGTTTACTGCAAAAGTCCCGCTCATTGTGATTTCCGCTTAGTGGACAGGTCACGCTGATTGCGTCACCTCCGGTGAGTGCAGAGGTCGTGCTGAATGCGGAAGTGTTGCTGCCTGCGGAACGTCTAAAGTGTAGACATTGCGCTCTTCCGTTTGAGCATTCAGAAAAGTTTACAGCCATATATATGGTGTGTGAGTGTTTGTATATTTCTGTTTGTCTGTATGTATGTGTGAGTGTGTCTTTGGGTGTGTGTGAGTGTATGTGTGTGTGTCTGTATCTGTATGTGTGTCCCTCTGTAAGTGTGCCTGCCTGTGTGTGTTCTGTCTGTGTGTGTGTGTATCTGTCTGTTTGTGATTGTCTGTGTATGTGTCAGTGTCAGTGTCTGTGTCAGTGTCTGTGTGTGAGTGTGTTAATGCGAGTGTGTGTGTGGGTGTGAGTGTGTGTGTTTGAGCGTCTGCTTATGTGTCTGTCTGTGTGTCTGTCTGTGACCGCGTGTTTGTGTAAGAGTGTGTGTGTTTGTCTGTGTGAGTGGGTGAGTGTGTGTGTGCGAGTGCCTGTGTGTGTGTGTGAGAGCATTTGTGTGTATGTATTTGTGTTTGGGCGTTTGAGTCTATCTGTCTGTGAATGTGTCTTTGTTGTGTGAGTGTGTGTGTGTGAGAGAGAGAGTGTTTGTGTGTATGTATTTATGTTTGTGTGTTTGTGTGTGTGTCTGTGTGTGTGAGTGTCTGTGTATGTGTGTGTACGAGTGTGAGTGTTTGTGTGTGTGTGTGAATGCATGTGTGTGCACTCTACATGAACTGCTGTAAAATTGGATTTGCTGGCTTGGAGTGCTGTGTGGTTGGACTTGCGGCGCGCCCTCCGCTTCAAGTGCTATGAGATTGGACTTGCAGGCCTCCACTGAATGATGACTTTTGAGGTAAACTCTCAGATTTCTTTGTTAAAATATAACCACTCAATCTCTCTATATTAAAATTGCATTTGTTTTATCTCACATGCAAAGCGACATCATGAGGCAGTGGGTAGCAGATTACAACAAGAAAGAACTTAAGAAATCTCATCTCATTTAAATTGTTGATATTTTTTTGGTCATTCACATTTTAAGGTTTAATAAATCCTTTTTTTGCATCTTGCCATGCCTGCGTGTTCTACTTCACAATGGGAAACTAATAGACAGGAATGGCTGCGCTGTCGGAGAGCCACTAAGAATGCATGGGGGGTGGTTGAGGGTAGATGGACTGAATGCGTGGGGGAGAGGGGAATGGCAAGGAACAGTGGGGGTGGGTGAAGGGAGGAAGGGTGACTGAGTGAACTGCCACCACACCAGCCGTGAGTGAGTGTATCGCCAGCACACCAGTCATGAGTAAGTGAACTGCCAGTCCACCAGCTGTAAGTGACTGAAGTGCCAGCCCACCAGCTGTGAATTAGTGAACTGCCAGCCCACCAGCCATGACTCACTGAACTGCTAGTCCAAGAATCAATTCAGCCCACAATGTCCATACTAGCCCTCTGGAAACTAGTCCATTTAGTGCACAACACCCATACTAGCGCTCCAGAGGTTTACGCAAGGATAGACTTTCCTCCTTCGTTGCTGTGATCTGTAAATAAAGTTGAAAATGGCTAAAATTGATTGTCCACCCTGTACCCCTTCTCTCTCACAGAGGCTGTCACCTGTTTTCGGCAGAATGTCTGGCAGTTTCTCATCTGCCAGCCCGCCAGGCCTCAGTTACCGAGCTGCCAGCCTGCCATGCCTGAGTGACTGAACTGCCAGGCCTGAGTGACTGAGCTGCCGGGCCGCACTGACTGAGCTGCCAGGATTCAGTGATGCAGCTGCCAGGCTTCAGTGATTGAGCTGCCAGGCTTCAGTGCCTGAGCTGCAAGCCCAAGAATCAATTCGGCCCACAATTTCTATACTAGCCCTCTGGAAACCAGCCCTTTCCGCCCACAACAACTATGCTAGCGCTCCAGAAAGTCAGCCCCCACTGGCCAGCAATGTTGGAATTGGAGGCTCTCGAGCTAGGCTAAAATTAAACCCTCAACAGCCAGCTCTGCCAAGCAGTTTTCCTCGCAAATGTTCGGTCCCAGGTGAGTAAAATCGATGAACTACGGCTGCGGATCACCAAACACAGACGGATCGTCGACTGCAACGCCATGGTCTTCACCGAAACATGGCTCAGCGATAACATTCCGGACAACGCCATCGAGCTGGAGGGGCGCACTGTCTTCAGGGCCGACAGAACAGCGGAGGACTCCGTTAAGACCAAGGGCGGTGGACTGTGCATTTATGTGGACAATTCGTGGTGTACGGACGTTGTTAGTATTGGTAGTCACAGCTCTGCTGACCTGGAATACCAGATGATAAAATGCAGGCCTAGAGAATTTACATCGATTGTTATCACTGCAGTCTATGTACCTCCGGACGCTAATGCCAGGCTAGCAATGGAAGAACTGCAAGCTGCTATCAGCAAACAACTAACTGCACACCCAGGGGGGGGGGGTTATTGTTGCGGGTGATTTTAACCACTCCAACCTTAAAACTGTACTCCCCAGGTTCCATCAGCAGATCTCCTGCCCAACCAGAGGAGACAATATTCTGGACTTAGTATATACCAAAGATCTTATGGCGGAGCAAGATAGGCCACTCCTGCGAAATGCAATGGGCTGACGTGTAGTACGCTACGGAGGGGATCCTGGGCATTTCCCCCGCCCATTTTAGTAACCGGAGCCGACCTGACCCGACCCGACCCGACCCGACCCGACTCGCAGTGTAATCAATGTTGCGGGGCAACAGTTTGTGTGTGTGATATCGGGTTAGATTCATAATTCTGTCAGTTCATACTTCTTGTCAAGAATAACATTTGACTCTGGTAATTGTCTTTTTTTATGTTTTTTAAATCATTTATTTTTTAATGGCTCATAAGCTGTGTTTGAGTTGATTTTGTAGTTACCGGAACCTACCCGACCCGACCCGACCCGCAGGGTAATTAACGTTGCTGAGGAAGTTTTTCTGTGTGATATAGGGTTAGATTCATAATTCTGTTAGTTCATAATTCTGTTAATTCTTGTTAAAGAATAAAATGTTTATAAACACACATGCATGAATGCGATATAAATGTATATAATCATATAACATACACAATTATACAAGGACCTTGCGTCCTTATGGCATTAACATTGAATTCTCCCAATTTGGCTAGCCCGTGCTGTCTCCTCCCCTTCCTTAACCCTCTAGCTGTCTCCTCCCACCCTCCCATCCGCCCGCCCTCGGGCTCCTCCTCCTCCTCCCCTTTTCCTTCTTTCTTTCCCCACCCCCCATCAGTCTGAAGAAGGGTTTCGGCCCGAAACGTCGCCTATTTCCTTCGCTCCATAGATGCTGCTGCACCCGCTGAGTTTCCCCAGCAATTTTGTGTACCCACAATTATATTACTTCTGATTTGTATATCCAATGATGAACTTTATTTCAGACTAGACAAGGGACATTAAATCAGAAACATTGTAAACCCCCCTCCCCCCCCCGGCACTCCCTCGCCTCCCCCCACACTACAATGTCTCCCCCCCCCCCTCCTATGCCCATCTCCCCGCTGCCCCGGGCCGCGCACCCCCTCTCCCCGGGCCGCGCCCCCCTCTCCCCGGGCCGAGACTTCATCTCCCCGCTGCCCCGGGTCGCGCACCCCCTCTCCCCGCCCAAGTCAAGGACCAAAGCGAAGATACGGGAGCGGAGGCGTAATCAAATATCCGATCTTTGGCCGGAAGCAAGATGGTTGAACAAGATGGCGGAGGCTGGTTGCTAAAATGGGTGCATGAATCACCCATGAATCTGCCTATGACCGTACTACACATTTGCGTGAGAGTAACCCATCTTGCTCCGCTCTAGGATCTTATTTTACTGAAGACTACAAAGCCCTCCCCCCCCACCTGGGCCAGTCTGACCAACTCTCTCTGTACCTGCTCCCCGAATACACACCTCTGATCAGACGTGTGAAATCAACCGTGAGGACAGTGAAGGTTTGGCCTGAGGGGTCTGTCTCTGTATTACAGGAACAGTTTCAGCAAACAGACCGGAGTCTGTTTGCCACACAGGCCACCTTCAACTCCCAAGTGGTCATTAACTCCTACACCTCAACCGTTTTGGACTATATATAATTCTGCACTGACAACGTCACTATCCACAAACAGATAAAGACCTTCCCTAACCAGAAGCCGTGGATGAGCAGGGTGGCCATACTCCTGCTGAAGGCTCGCGATGCCGCTTTTAAATCTGGCGACGCTGAGGGATACAGCTCATCCAGGGCCAATTTGAAAAAGGGAAATAGGAATGCTAAACTCAATCACAAACGGCAGATCGAGGAGCATTTCCAAAACAACTCCGACCGCAGGCGCATGTGGAAAGGAATCAAATCCATTGCCGATTACCATAAAGTTAACACCCCGCCCCCCCCCCCCCCCCCGGGCAACGCCTCCCTTCCTGACGAGCTAAACCACTTCTATGCTCGTTTTGACCGGGACAACAAAACTCCAGCCATCAAGGTTGCCCCATTCCGAACGAACAACCCCTCAGTCTCTCTACCTCTGCTGTACAAGGTGCACTGAGCAAGGTGAATGAGTACAAAGCTGCCGGCCCCGATGGCATCCCCGGGCGTGTGCTCAGGGCATGTTCTGGACAACTATCCCTGGTCTTCACTAACATTTTCAAATTCTCACTGGCCCAGGGGGTCGTCCCACTTGCCTCAAGACCTCAACCATTGTGCCAGTGCCCAAACAATCAGTTTCAGGGAGTCTCAACGACTTCCGCCCAGTGGCACTCACCCCTGTCATCGCAAAGTGCTTTGAGCGGCTGATCTTGGCTCACCTCAAAGCCAGCCTCCCCCCCCCCCCCCCCCACACTGGACCCCCATCCGTTTGCCTACCGTACCAACAGGTCTACAGAGAACGCCATTACGACGGCCCTACACTCAGCCCTGACCCACCTGGTCAGCAATAACACCTACATCAGGTTGCTGTTCATCGATTTCAGCTCCGCCTTTAACACTGTCATGCCCGCCAGCTTGATCACCAAACTTAGCGGACTTGAAATCTCCATCTTCCTCTGCAATTGGACACTGGATTTCCTCACCAACAGACCACAGTTTGTTAGGGTCAACAACCTCACCTCCTCCACTATAACACTGAACACCGGCGTGCCACAGGGCTATGTGCTCAGCCCTCTCCTCTACTCCCTCTTCACCCATGACTGCATCCCTAAGTATGGCTCCAACGCCATCATTACATTTGCCGACGATACCACGGTGGTTGGACTGATCAGTGACAACGACGAGTCAGCCTACAGGGAGGAGGTCCAGCACCTGGCAGCCTGGTGTGCCAACAATAACCTCGTCCTCAACTCCAAGAAGACGAAGGGAATTATTGCTGACTTCAGGAAGAACAGAGGGGGCAGAGATACCCCCATCCATATAAACGGGACTGGTACAGCAGTTGCACCGTAGCTGACAGGAAGGCACTACAACGGGTGGTGAAAACCGCTCAGCACATCATCGGTGCCCCGCTCCCTGCCATGGATGCCCTCCACTGAAAACGGTGTCTGAGACGGGCCAGGAAGATCATCAAGGCCCCTTCTCACCCTAACCATGGACTGCTTGCCCTCCTTCCATCAGGGTGGCGGCACAGGTACCTCGGGTCTCGAACAAGCAGGATGAGGAACAGCTTTTTCAACAACACAATTACATTGCTGAACTCGGAGTCCTGTCGCTAGATATATTTTGTCTCTCCATCCACATTGTTAACCATTACACTTCTTACTCTAATGTATGCTTATTCTGTGTTTTTTTTTAATTCCTATCTTGCACTATGACCAGACGCTAAACTGAATTTCGTTGTACCTATACGTGTATCTGTGCAATGACATTAAAGTTGAATTGAATTGAATTGAACATGTACCGATGTACAGTGAAAAAACATTGTCCTGCATGCTACCCAAACAGATTACATACATCATATATAGATGTTATCAGTTCAAACGCGATGATACAGGTCACTGGGCATTAGGTTCCACCTTATGCGGTCACTACATGGATTCGCACAGCGGGTGGCGCAAATATCAAATTAGCTGCCAAAGGTGGTAGCTGAGGTAGAAACTACACAGGATCTAAAATACATTTGGCCAAACACAAATAGGAACTGGCATGCGCCAAAAAACGGCAGGTGGGACTAATGTGAATGGTGTACATTGATCGGCGTTGACAGATTGGGCCGAAGGACCTGTTCCTGCGTTGTGTGACTGATGAGAATAGATAGAGCAAAGTGGAAAATAGAGAGAGAAGAATGCATTTATCAGCATTGTAGCGCTATTTTATACATCATTACCTCAGACAAAGTTCAATGTCCATAATGGTGTAGAGGGGATTGAATAGTGCCCTAGCCTCTGGAGGGACCGTTCATATACCCCATAGCGAAGGAAATGAACCAATTCCCAAGTTTTGTGATGCGCGATCACAAACATCTCTACCTGGTGCCGGATAGGTGTAGGGGAAAGAAAAAAACTGACCGAGATTTGCCAAGTCTTTGATTGTGTTGGGTGTTTGGATAATGTTATGTATCGCGAAGTGCAGATAAAGACTATAATTAGCCTGGGCTCTGAGATGGACTGGGCTATATTTACAACCCTCTGCAATATCTCGCGGTCTTGGCACAGTTTTTCCTAAAACAAGCTACGATGCAACGTGACAATAAACGTTTTACCATATTTTTGCAAGAGTAACGGGAGACAAATGTCTTGTTATTTGCGGTTGTGTGCCATCGTGGTTGTCGCATCATTGTGATTGCAGCACGTGAGGGTGGCAATATTGACAGGTAACTGAAGGAAATACTTTACACTCCGACGCGGTCCGAGGAGTTAGTTGAGAAGTGTTCTGCAGCAAGAGTATTTGAAATATCGGTGCTAATTCAACAGTAGTAAGAAACAGACAGGCAGTTGCTGACCAATAAATGTAGAGCAGGAACTGATTCTGGAATAATGTTCAGGTGTGCCGACGAGCAACACCGGTGTTTGTCGACTTGTACATTGTGCAATGTGACCACATTGCATGTGTTACATTAATATCGAAATTCTGATGAGATGATTAACTTCGGACATTACACATTTTCCCTTTCTCCGCTATGTCTTCTGTCATCTGAATATATCACGTCTTCGTTTTGTATTTCAGATGCAGGGGAATTACTTCGGTCCGCAATACACTATCAGCATGTTTGTTGTGTTCTGACACCCGGCCCCAGACTTCATCTTCTCTTCGCATTTGCCCAACAGTCCATTTGTGGCTCACAGCCGTTCATCGCCTTCTCCTTTACATCATCACCGTTTGTATCTCGCCTACAATCTCAGTCAGCGTCATAGTACGAACATTCCCGCTCTGATCAGATGTATTTCATATCTCACGGGTCATTCGTTCAGGTTAGATCTATCAGGTTGTATCTAGCTGCAGTGGGAAGAGTTGTTTTGCCTGCTATTCACTTGGATCAAATATCCCAGACACAAAATCAATCAATGTGAAGCCAAGTGCAATAGATCAGGTAAATGGGAAGATACAGAATGTATATTATAGTTCATGATACAGAATATCATGCTGAATGTGGTTCTTTATTTCCATCCAACCCCGATTTATCCGGGTATTTGGACCAATGAACAATCGTCGATCAAGCCACATTCCGTAATTCCAGTCTATCGTTCTCCTAGAAGTTGCACCTTTGCATTTGGAGGACTAGAGATCTGTACAAACACAAAACCATTATTGAACCTAGTAAAGAGCTTAGGCACACAGGTTGAAACACAAGGTTGAACCCGACGACTTGAAGGCATCTCTGCTGTTGTATTTAGCGGGTCTGGAAGCTATGATCCGCGCTGAATCTTTTGAATTTGCACCAACTCAACTAGACGGGAATGGTCTGGTAGTGGTGCCCGTTAACTCGATGGTTCTTCTGAGGAGGTTTAGAGAACTGTGTGACCTGCCGTCTAACAGGATCCTCGAGAGGACGCAATTTTATGAGCGAATGCAACAGGCTGATGAGCCTGTGGAACGATTCATCAGTGACTTGGGACATATCAGCTCTCGGTGCAGATTTGGTCAGTTGACAAATGAGCTAGTACATGATAAAATTGTGGAAGGAATGAGCGTCCGCAAGTTAAGAGCCGAATTGCTGCGGAACGCTGAACTGACTTTGGAGCAATGGATTCATGCTTGTCGGATGCCTGAGACTGCAGCACCACTTTCTGACTTTGATATCGCTAACTCCCATGAACAACTTAATGTGAATCTGGCGAGCTATTCTCCACAAAGATTTCTCACTCCGTCCCGCAATGATCAGAATGTGCCTGCCACGAGGTGCTCTAACTACCTATTTCCACCCCAGGGAGCGACAATTTTGCGTAGCCGATGGGAAACTATGCCACAATTGCAATAAACAGACGAAGCTACACCTGATTCAACAAGACCCGTCCGATTCTGATTCCCATAAACAGGACGAATCTTCCCACGGGAACAACTCTGATAACACAGACGTTGAGTAAACCGTACTGTCCCTAAACCTGCGCACCCCAGGCAAAGTGACTGATCATTGCCGAGGTCAGCGAACCCTCGGACTGGGTCTCCACCATGGTCGTCACCACTAAGAAAGTAAAGAAGGAATTACGCTTCTGCATCAATCCTAAAGATTTGAACACAGCATTCAAACGCCAACATTACCCGATGAGAACCACTGAAGACGTAGCGGCACAGATAGTGAAGTCTCCCAGTGGAAATCGGGAGCCGCTGTCTCTGGTAGGAAGTGGCCGATTTGGAATTTCCAAGCCGCTGAAAGTGTTCTTCCGTTCCGACGCCGGAGCTCCGATCATCCCGGCGAGATGGCCCGAAACATCGGGCCGACGTACCGGCGATTAAGGAGGGGTCAAAGGCCTCGACCACCGGTGAACAAAGAGGAAGATAACTAAATTGTATTCCCTTCCCTCACAGTGGGAAACGTTGATTCTGCTGTGTGGGGATGTTCATGTTAAATTCTATCGTGTATTGTGTTTTTTTATTCGTATGGCTGTATAGTAATTCAAATCTCACTGTATCAATTGGTGCTTGTGACAATAAATGTATCTTCAACTCTCTGTAAACTGCAGATTAAAGACTCTTATCAACTAGAGCAATAAGAGTGACAGGTGTGCAAACTTGCCCATACCAACATGTCGCAGTTATGCTGATCGATTGTTAGTCCTTGGACAACCAATTAATCCTCAGGAATTTTTACAGGGGCACGGTGGAGTCTGTACTCGCGTACTGCATGAAGGGAGAGCAGTGCGGGGTAGGGGGTGAGAGAGGGGGATGGGGAGAGAGATATGGGGGTTGTGGGGGGGGGGGTGCGGAGGGAGGGGAGGAGGGAGGGAGGGAGAGAGTGGTGGGGGAGAGAGGGGAAAGAGTGGGAAGGGAGAGTGGAGGGGGAAGGGGGGAGAGGTGGAAGAGTGGGGAGGGAGGAGGAGGAGAGGGGTAGTGGGAGTGATGGAAGAGGGACAGAGGGGTAGAAGAAAGGATGGAGAGAGGGAAGGGGGTGGGGTAGCGAGGGAAGGAGGGTGGGGGAGAGAGGGATGGGTGGAAGCGGGAGAGGGGTGAGAAGAGGGAAACATAGAAACATGAAGCACAATTGAGTCGGTCATGACCAGCTGCATCTCTACGTGGTGCGGCAGCTGTACAGCTGCGGACTGGAAGTGCCTTCAGAGAGTGGTGAGGACAGCGGAAAAAATCATTGGGACTTCTCTTCCTTCAATCATGGACATGGGGTACAAGCGCTGTCTGATTAGAGCTAAGGGCATTACCAGAGCCCCCACACACCCACAATTCGGACTGTTTATACTGCTTAACTCTGGGAGGAGGTACCGCAGCATGAAGAGCGGGACAACCAGGTTCTGCAACAGCTTCATCCCCCAGGCCATAAGATTACTGAACAATCAACAAAACCGAGGCTAGAACTTTTTAAATATCGACACTTTAAAAAAAAATACTTTTTATATATATTTATTTTACAGAACCATGCACATGAGGCATTTTTATGGACGCACCTAGCACTTTTACTTTTACTATTTACCTGATTCGAGAGTCAAATGCAACGAAATTTCGTTCAAGGTGCACTGTGTCTAGGTGTATATCTGAATGACAATAAAGTTTTCATTCATTCATTCAAACATAGAAATTAAGTGCAGGAGTAGGCCATTTAGCCCTTCTAGCCTGCACCACCATTCAATATGATCATGGCTGATCATCCAACTCAGTATCCTGCACCTGCCTTCTCTCCATACCCCCTGATCCCTTTAGCCACAAGGGCCACATCTAACTCCCTCTTAAATATAGCCAATGGACTGGCCTCAACTACGTTCTGTGGCAGAGAATTCCAGAGATTCACCACTCTGTGTGAAAAATGTTTTTCTCATCTCGGTCCTAAAATATTTACCCCTTATCCTTAAAATGTGACCCCTTGTTCTGGTCTTCCCCAACATCCGGAACAATCTTCCTGCATCTAGCCTGTCCAACCCCTTAAGAATGTTGTACGTTTCTATGTGATCCGCCCTCAATCTTCTAAATTTTAGCATGTACAAGCCGAGCCTATGCAGTCTTTCTTCATATGAAAGTCCTGACATCCCAGGAATCAGTATGGTGAACCTTCTCTGTACTCCCTCTATGGCAACAATGTATTTGAGCATTGGGCATTGTGACATCACACGATGGAACGTTCACCAGGTTCTGGGGCTCCTGCAAATGCATATGTAAATGAATCCATTCCGATTGGACATATGTGAACATTGGGCATTGTGACATCACACGATGGAACGTTCACCAGGGGCTGGGGCTGGGGCTGGGGCTGCTTCTATGGGTGAGAAGCCAGGTTTTTTTTTGAAATATTTGGGTGGGGGGGAGAAGGATTTGATTAAAATGTATACATAAACACAACAAAATGTAATCAGGAGTTTCTATAAGATCTTCCCTCAATCTTCTAAAATGTAGCGAGTACAAGCCGAGTACAAAAGGTAAATCATGTCTGATGAATCTTATAGAATTCTTCGAGGATGTAACTAGTAGCGTGGATAGGGGAGAACCAGTGGATGTGGTGTATCTGGACTTCCAGAAGGCTTTCGACAAGGTCCCACATAAGAGATTAGTATACAAACTTAAAGCACACGGCATTGGGGGTTCAGTATTGATGTGGATAGAGAACTGCTGGCAAACAGGAAGCAAAGAGTAGGAGTAAACGGGTCCTTTTCACAATGGCAGGCAGTGACTAGTGGGGTACCGCAAGGCTCAGTGCTGGGACCCCAGTTATTTACAATATATATTAATGAACTGGATGAGGGAATTGAAGGCAATATCTCCAAGTTTGCGGATGACACTAAGCTGGGGGGCAGGGTTAGCTGTGAGAAGGATGCTAGGAGACTGCAAGGTGACTTGGATAGGCTGGGTGAGTGGGAAAATGTTTGGCTGATGCAGTATAATGTGGATAAATGTGAGGTTATCCATTTTGGTGGCAAAAACAGGAAAGCAGACTATTATCTAAATGCTGGCCGACTAGGAAAAGGGGAGATGCAGCGAGACCTGGGTGTCATGGTACACCAGTCATTGAAAGTAGGCATGCAGGTGCAGCAGGCAGTGAAGAAAGCGAATGGTATGTTAGCTTTCATAGCAAAAGGATTTGAGTATAGGAGCAGGGAGGTTCTACTGCAGTTGTACAGGGTTTTGGTGAGACCACACCTGGAGTATTGCGTACAGTTTTGGTCTCCAAGTCTGAGGAAGGACATAATTGCCATAGAGGGAGTGCAGAGAAGGTTCACCAGACTGATTCCTGGGATGTCAGGACTGTCTTATGAAGAAAGACTGGATAGACTTGGTTTATAATCTCTAGAATTTAGGAGATTGAGAGGGGATCTTATAGAAACTTACAAAATTCTTAAGGGGTTGGACAGGCTGGATGCAGGAAGATTGCTCCCGATGTTGGGGAAGTCCAGGACAAGGGGTCACAGCTTAAGGATAAGGGGGAAATCCTTTAAAACCGAGATGAGAAGAACTTTTTTCACACAGAGAGTGGTGAATCTCTGGAACTCTCTGCCACAGAGGGTAGTCGAGGCCAGTTCATTGGCTATATTTAAGAGGGAGTTAGATGTGGCCCTTGTGGCTAAGGGGATCAGAGGGTATGGAGAGAAGGCAGGTACGGGATACTGAGTTGGATGATCAGCCATGATCATATTGAATGGCGGTGCAGGCTCCAAGGGCCGAATGGCTTACTCCTGCACCTAATTTCTATGTTTCTATGTCTATGTTTCTATCCAGTCTTTCTTCATATGAGAGTCCTGACATCCCAGGAATCACTCTTGTGAACCTTCTCTGTACTCCCTCTATGGCAACAATGTATTTGAGCATTGGGCATTGTGACATCACACTATGGAACTTTCACCAGGTGCTGGTGCTCCTGCAAAGGCATATGTAAATGAATCCATTCCAATTGGACATATGTGAACATTGGGCATTGTGACATCACACAATGGAACGTTCACCATGGGCTGGGGCTGGGGCAGCTTCTATGGGTGAGAAGCCAGTTTATTTTTTAAATATTGGGGGGAGGGGGTGGGAGAAGGATTTGATTAAAACGTGTACTTAAACACGACGTAATGTAATGAGGAGCGAGTATTGGACACTGTGACATCACACGATGGAACGAATCAAAAGGCAGAAAGGCAGCCGGACGGCAGGCGGCAGCCACAGACTTTTATATATTTACTAGACCAAGTGCAGACACGTTGGGTCTGTTTCCCCAACGGCGTTTGTGGGGGGGGGGCTGCGGCATCACACTCACATTAACCACCCCCCAAACACACCGGTGGGGTGAGGGGGGGTGAGAAGAGTGAAGGGAGGGGAGAGGAGGAGGAGGAAACGGGACAGATTTGGGAGGGAGAGCAGAACGGGGTAGGGGGTGAGAGAGGGGGATGGGTAGAGAGATGTTGGGGAGGGGGGGATGGGGAGGGAGGGGAGGAGGGAGGGAGGGGGATAGGGGTGGGGGGAGAGGGGAAAGAGTGGTGAGGGAGAGTGGAGGGGGAAGGGAGGAGAGGTGGAAGAGTGGGGAGGGAGGAGGAGAGGGGTAGGGGGAGTGATGGAAGAGGGACAGAGGGGTAGGAGGAAGGGTGGAGAAAGGGAAGGGGGTGGGGTAGAGAGGGAAGGGGTGTGGGGGAGAAAGGGATGGGTGGGAGACGGAGAGGGGTGACGTGAGGGAGACAGAAACAAAGAAATTAAGTGCAGGAGTAGGCCATTCGGCCCTTCGAGCCTGCACCACCATTCAATATGATCATAGCTGATCATCCAACTCAGTATCCTGTACCTGCCTTCTCTCCATACCCCCTGAGAGGGGAGAAGGATTTGATTAAAAACGTGTACTTAAACACGACGAAATGTAATGAGGAGCGGATCTTTAGAAAGAAAAGTGAAATCTCTACCGAAATGGAAAAGATGTCGGCGATTCTGCGTCTGGTTTCGGAGTTGCAGGGAATCAAAGGAAGAAAGGCGGCCGGCAGCCGTCCTGTAAATGGATCCATTCCGATTGGACATCTGCGAGTATTGGGCATTGTGACCACCACTGCGTCACTAATGTTTTCAATGGTGATGAATGAATGAAGTTAGAGGCAAATTGAACAGAACCACAACTCTGGAGGGACTGTTAACAGGCCTGATAATGGAGGGTAATAAGCTAATCGCCTGTCCCGTGGTGTGTAATTCAGAACTGACCTCGGACTCAATCATTTCATACCTGATTACAGTACTCTTCATTTCCCTATTGTCCAAAACACATGTTCGCTCAGTCATATTTGTACTGAATAATTGAGCATCACTATTTTCTAGCTAGGAGGTACAGTGCATTCAGATATGTTTGCCAGGATAAATTCCATCTTATCTCAGTCATCCAATTCGCATTCTGAAACATTTATCCTAACTAAATTATCCAGCAACCCTTTGTGTATTTCGGTGAAAATCCATCCTGTCAAGGCCTCTCGGAAGCCCACATTTATTGTGTCAATAAAATTACTTGTCGTTGTTCCAAACAGCACCGAGCAGACGATCTGATAAACTGTTGGTCCTTTGGCGGCCATTTTCTCTGAGGGATAAATCTCGACCAGTCTCTGCACCGAGTTGAAGACGCGCATTGTGTTCCTTGAAATATGTAACGTCATAGCATAACAGTCTGCGGCCAAGGGGGGAAATGGTAACTACAGAGATAGTGGGGGCTCTCATGAATTAAAGCGGTTACCTCTGTGTGGAGCCACAGGAGATGGACAAAATCCTCTATGAGTATCTCTCCTCTGTATATATCGAGGAACAGTAGGACGGAGGATCTTGGGGCAGTCAATGGAAATGTCTTGAGAGCAGTCAGTGTTACCGTCGAAGAAGTACTGATGATACTATCGTGTATCGAGGTAGAAATATCTCCATGGCCGATCACACATATCCGAGGATATTGTACGAAATTAGAGTGAGAATTGCGGGAGCCCTCGTTGAAATTTACGTGGTCACGGTGCGGAAGTAGGCCACGGCCCTTCTAGCCAGCACCGCCATTCAATGTGATCATGGCTGATCATCCACAATCAGTACCCCGTTCCTGCCTTCTCCCTATACTCCTTGAATCTGTTATCTTTAAGAGCTCTATCTAACTCCCTCCTGAAAACATCCAGATAATAGGCCACCACTGCCTCCTGAGGCAGAAAATCCCACATATTCACAACTCTCTGCGTGAGAAAGTGTTTCATTCACCTCCGTTCTAAATAGCTTGCTGCTTATTCTTAAACTGTGGCCCTTGGTTCTCGAGTACTCCAACATCGGAACACGTTTCTCGCCTCTAGCGTGTCCAATCACTTAATAATCTTATATGTTTCAATGAAAACCCCTCTCATCCTTCTAAATTCCAGTGTATACAAGCCCAGCCAGCTTCTCCATTCTTTCGACTTACGACAGTCCCGCCATCACGGGAATTATCCTTGTAAACCATAGCAAAAATCTCAAAATCGGAGACCAAAACTGCATACAATACGGTGTGGTCTATCCAGGGCCCTGTCCAACACTAGAAGGATCTCTTTGCTCCTATGCTCAACTCCTGTTGTTATGAAGGCAAACATGCCATTAGGTTTTGTGACAATATCCATGTAATTTATGCATATTAGATGTACTCATTCTCGCACATGCTCAGACTTGCGCATATTATTATGTAAATCAGTCAGTGACCTTTACCTTGGAAATAAATCATTTTTGCTTTTTATTCCTACACGAGTATGTGTGGAGCCATCTTTACCCGTTTAATTTATGCTAGTTTTACCTACATCGTAAGCAGACACATTTCAAAACATGGTGGCAGCGGTGAAAGTGAAGATTTTGTGGATAAAATGGACGCTATGATGATTAGCAAAAATGCTTTGAAAAGCTTTCAGGTATCAGTGTTTCAATGCTCAGGACCGACTAGCTGCATGCATGAGTGGAATGATATGCAGGCCAGTGAGCACACATCGATAAGATGCAGTGTCTAAATCAGTACCGTAGGAGACTGCTTCAACATAGCACACGCTGCATGGAAACAGTAAAAAAGGTTTGTTTCGAAAATATTTTCGATAGTAGTAGAATATATTAGAGAATATTACGCAAAGTACGCAGTCGCGCGTTGCGCTTTGAGCTAAACGATACGTAAGCCATTAAGAGCGACGGGATACGCTGATATTTGAATTGAATTGAATTGAATTTCCTTTATTGCCAGTCATAGAAACATAGAAACATAGAAATTAGGTGCAGGAGTAGGCCATTCGGCCCTTCGAGCCTGCACCGCCATTCAATATGATCATGGCTGATCATCCAACTCAGTATCCCGTACCTGCCTTCTCTCCATACCCTCTGATCCCCTTAGCCACAAGGGCCACATCTAACTCCCTCTTAAATATAGCCAATGAACTGGCCTCGACTACCCTCTGTGGCAGAGAGTTCCAGAGATTCACCACTCTCTGTGTGAAAAAAAGTTCTTCTCATCTCGGTTTTAAAGGATTTCCCCCTTATCCTTAAGCTGTGACCCCTTGTCCTGGACTTCCCCAACATCGGGAGCAATCTTCCTGCATCTAGCCTGTCCAACCCCTTAAGAATTTTGTAAGTTTCTATAAGATCCCCTCTCAATCTCCTAAATTCTAGAGAGTATAAACCAAGTCTATCCAGTCTTTCTTCATAAGACAGTCCTGACATCCCAGTGTTGCGGGGTATGGATGAGACCCTGGTGCGAGCCTCATCTATGGTGGCGGAGGGGAGTCCCTGTTCCCTGAAGAACGAGGACATTTCCGATGCCCTGGTGTGGAACGTCTCATCCTGGGAGCAGATGCGGCGTAGGCGGAGGAATTGGGGGTAGGTGATGGAGTCTTTACAGGGGGCAGGGTGGGAAGACGTGTAGTCCAGATAGCCATGTGAGTCAGTTGGTTTGTAGTGTATGCCGGTCAGAAGTCTGTCCCCTGCGATGGAGATGGTGAGGTCAAGGAATGGTAGGGAAGTGTCGGAAATGGTCCAGGTGTATTGGAGTGCCGGATGGAAGTTGGTGGTGAAGTGGATTAAGTCAGTCAGTTGTGCGTGGGTACAGGAGGTGGCCCCAAAGCCGTCGTCAATGTAACGGAGGTAGAGGTCGGGGATAGGTCCCTGGTACGTCTCGAACAAGGAATGTTCAACGTACCCAACAAAGAGGCAGGCGTAGCTGGGGCCCATCCGTGTGCCTATAGCTACGCCTTGTGTTTGGAGGAAATGGGAGGATTCAAACGTAAAGTTGTTGAGGGTGGGGACCAACTCCGCTAGGCGGAGGAGGGTGTCAGTGGCTGGGTATAGTTTGCTCCTCTGGTCGAGGAAGAACCGGAGGGCTTTGAGGCCATCGTGGTGGGGGATGGAGGTGTAGAGTGACTGGATAACCATGGTGAAGATGAGGGGGTGAGGGCCTAGAGAGTGTAATGCGCGGAGGCGGCGGAGGGTGTCTGAGGTGTCTAGAACATAGGTGGGAAGGGATTTGACCAGGGGGGATAGTATGGAGTCAAGGTATGTGGAGATGAGTTCGGTGGGGCACGAACACGCAGGGACAATGGGTCTGCCGGGAGAGCCGGGTTTGTGGATTTTGGGGAGAAGGTAAAAACGGGCCATGCGGGGCTGGGGAACGATGAGGTTGGAAGCTTGGTCGGGCAGGGCGTGGGAATTGATGAAGTCGGTGATGGTGCTAGATATGGTGGCCTGGTGCTCGTCAGTGGGGTCATGGTCCAAGGGTAAGTAGGAGGAGGTGTCCGAGAGTTGGCGCGTGGCCTCAGCTTTGTAGAGATCGACGAGCCAGACTACCACGGCACCCCCCTTGTCGGCTGGTTTGATAACCCGATCTGGGTTTTTGCGGAGTGATTCGATGGCAGTGCGCTCAGGGGGGGAGAGATTGGAGTGAGACAAGGGAGTGGTAAAGTTGAGGCGGTTGACGTCGCGGCGGCAGTTCTGGATAAAGAGTTCCAGAGCCGGGACGTTACGAGGGGGGTTCCACGAGGAGGGGCTGCGTTGGAGACGGGAAAAAGGATCATCATTGGGGGGCGAGGACTCCTTCCCATGGAAGTGCGCTGTGAGGCGGAGGCGACGGTAGAAGCGCTCCAAGTCATGGTGGGCGCGGAACTCATTGGGATGGGGACGGAGGGGGGCAAAGGTGAGACCTCTGCTGAGGACAGACCGTTCGGTGTGGGAGAGGGGGACGTCGGGGGGATGGTGAACACCCGGCAGGAATGGGAGTTGGGGCCAGAGGAAGGCAGGTGGGTGGACTGGGGACGGGGCGAATTTTGTGGGGGGGGGGGTTGTGGGTGTTGGAGGGGTGATGAGTGGTCAGGGCGTGGGGGGGTGAGAGGGCTGTAATGTGGGTGGGGAAGAGCGGGGGTGACATAGTTGGAGGGGGATGGGGAGAGTCAGTGGAACAGCCACTGAGGTTAGCAAGGCTGGGCAGACGGGAACTAGGACCCAGTGGAGTTAAGCCCAGGAGAGAGGGAGTGAGCAGCGTGGAGGCTCCAGGCCCAGTGTAGAGTCCAGGCTTCAGGTAAGGCGACGGCTGAGGGTTGCTGGAGGGGGGTGGAGCGGCGCGGGTCACCGGACCCATGGTCGGAGTCCAGTGGCGCGGGTCACCGGACCCGAGTCCAGTGGCAGTTGAGTCGGGGTCCGCGGACGATGCGAGGGAGGTCCCGGTGGGTGGATGGTCGGCGGGGCGGCGCGAGTCGGCCATAGCGGTGGGGCGGCGAGATGAGTCGGGTGCGTTGCGGCAGCCATGTTGGGAGAGCCCCGGTCTGGCGGCGATGCCCGGTGGGTCGGGTCCGGCGGCCATGTTGGGTAGGTCGGGTCCGGCGGCGATGCCCGATAGGTCGGGTCCGGCGGCGATGTTAGGCGGGCCCAGTGCGGCGGCGATGTTCAGTGGGCCCGGTCCGGCGGCGATGTTGGGCGGGCCCAGCGCGGCTGCGATGTCGGGTGGGCCCGGTGCGGCGATGAGGCTGGGCGATCCCGGAGGGCGGCGAGGGTCGGAGGAATCAGCGAGGGGGAGGGAGTCCAAGTTACCGCAGAAGCAGCGAGGCAGGGAGTCATCGGTAGGCAGGTGAGGGTGGGCGGCGGCATCGATGTGGAGGTCGGTGAAGGCGGCGGCATCGATGTGGAGGTCGGTGAAGGCGGCGTCCCGGTGAGTATGGAAGTCGCTCCCAGTGGCCAAGATGGCGTCGCGGGACTCGGGCAGGCGATGCAGGCCAGAGTTGGGGCCCGGAGTCTGCGGGCGGTAGAGTCGCGGAGTGTAGGCGTTGGGAGCAGCTTGGAGGCGGGATAATTTAAGGTCCTTGGTGGAGTTAAGGTGGGCCAGGAACTTTTGATTGAAGAGGTGGATCTTCCGGCGGATTAAATCTAATTGAGGTCCGTTGCAGGTATGGGTTAGTGATGCCTGAAGTTCAGGGAGTGTCAATGTGAGGTCCTGCTGGTGCCGGCGCATCGCGACCAGGGTGGATCTCAGTGCCCGGTTGGAGAATTGCTGGGTATGCCGGTGGATAGCCGGTCGGTACCGATGGTCCGGTGGGGTCCGAACTGTGAGGTAGGGAACTGGAGCTGGTTGCCATGGGGTATGAGATGGAGGCGCAGTTGTAATAGGTAGCTCAGTTAATTTATTTTTGTTGAGCAATAAATGATGGGCAGCAAATGATTCTGCAACAATGTTGAGATGCGCTGACCAGCAAGTTTACACTCTAATCCAGAGAGTGGTGCAACACCAATGTTTGCGGGCGTGTGCTTTACGAAATAAGAACACGGCGTGCACTTGTTTCTACATGATCGGAGCTTTGATAAAGTCATTCATTTCTGACATTAGATCCGTTGCCCTCTCTAGTCTGAATCTTCTGTGTTTAACATGTTTTCCTCGTATTTGAGATGCCAACAATAATTGCGGTGCGCAATACAGTATTTGCAATTTACTGTGTGTTTTCTCCTCCTCACAACCCCTCTTCGCCTTTGTCAAACTATTCATTTGTGGTGAACAACGATTCTTTTCAGAATCAGAATCAGAATCAGAATCAGAATCAGATTTTATTCGCCAAGTATGTTTTGCAACATACGAGGAATTTTACTTCTCTTGTACAGCAAAACCGGGTGTGTCGCGTGGACATTATTTAGAAACATAGAAACATAGAAATTAGGTGCAGGAGTAGGCCATTCGGCCCTTCGAGCCTGCACCGCCATTCAATATGATCATGGCTGATCATCCAACTCAGTATCCCGTACCTGCCTTCTCTCCATACCCTCTGATCCCCTTAGCCACAAGGGCCACATCTAACTCCCTCTTAAATATAGCCAATGAACTGGCCTCGACTACCCTCTGTGGCAGGTTGTTCCAGAGATTCACCACTCTCTGTGTGAAAAAAGTTCTTCTCATCTCGGTTTTAAAGGATTTCCCCCTTATCCTTAAGCTATGATGGGGCAATGATTTGCCCCATCATATTACGAATAGACTCGCTCTGATCACAAATATTACTTCTCCAATCAATAGGTTTGCCTTGGTTCGGCTATATTTAATATTACTACATTCCGAGGTACAGTGCAACGCGCGGTTTTACATGCTACCCACTCAGATCCGACTTACAATACATGGGCACAATCACGTACTTTGGATCACACACGTGCTTTGGATAAGTTCAAGTTGGCGTTTATTGTCACATGCGCCTTTTGAGGTACAGTGACATTTGAGTTAACATATAGCCATACTAAGTGAATAGCAACAATACGCACAGTCACATAAAGTAAAATTTAACATAAACATCCACCACAATGGAATCAACATTCCTCACTGTGATAGGTTAAATGCTTGCAAAATGTGTATTTTGGTTCTAAAATACTTGCAAAAATTGTCTCTATTGGTTCTAAAATTCTCGCAAAAAGTGACTGAGCTGCCATCCCAAGAATCCATTTGGACCACAATGTACATACTTGCTCTATGGATACTAGTCCCTTCGGCCTACAACACCCATACTAGCGCAACAGTGTTGGAATAGTTGGAGAGGTGGAATATTGCGTCGGTTGACCAGCCCTCCCGTGTGATGCTGGGACCAAACGGGTGCCACTTAGTCTAGTACCATATATATATAGTATTAGTTAAAACTCGAGCAGATGTAGTGGGTGTACTGATTTACATAGAGAATGAGTTGACATATGAGGTAATTGCCGCATATATTAGGGCATCTTTCAAAGAACGTTGAACTGCTGCATGGATAGGAATGATGTATAGTGATGTGGGCGAAAGGTGGGTAGGAGTGATTCGTGTAGTTGCGGTACATTTGTCGGCATGGGCAAGCTGGGTAGAATGTCCCATTGCAAGTTGTGGGATTCGATGATTCTATGAAAATAGATAGAGCAACGTGGAAGATGCAGAGTACAGAATATAGATCGCAGCATTGGTGTGTATTTTCGTGCATCAGTTACTTGGGCAATTTTCATTATCCGCAATGCGGTAGAAGCGAATTGAACAGGACACTAGTCTACAGAGGGACAGTCAGAAGCATCATAATGGAGACAATAAGTTAATGTTTAATCCGGTGCTGCTCGCTCTCAAACTTCTTCAGGACTTGCTTAGGGGACAGAAAAACTGACCGGGTCTTAACAAGTCTTTGATTACGTTGGGGGCAATACGAATCGAGCAATATCCTAGCATAAGGACGGATCGGGCAGACGCTCGATAATGATGGGAAATAATTCATTCCACTGTGATGTGCGCTTTCAACCGTCTGTACCTTTTGGCAGATAAGAGCATAGACAAGAAGAACTGACCCGTTTAGACATCTTTGATGATGTCAGGTATTTTTTTCCGAAGAGGCGTGAAGTGTAGATGGAGTCAATGGTGTGACATCTGGTCAGCATGATGGATTGTGCTATTTACAACTCTTTCTCCAAGTTCTCCCGGTCTTGTCAGATCTGTAACCAAACCAAAATGTAATCCAACCGGATAGACTGCTTTCTATGCTCCATCTCTAGAAGTTCTATGCTCCATCTCTAGAAGTTGTATAAGAATCACTGTAGACATGATACATTTCCCAGGCTCCTAATAAAGTAGTGACGATGGTGTGCCGTCGTGGGTTATGAATCAATTGGTGCAGATTAGGACAAATACTCTACATTGCTTCCTCAGTTCAAAAACTATCTCCTTCGGCTTGCTGAAAGAGGGGTCATTGTCATGATAACATGAACATAAGCTCACTATCTCCTTCTTGTACTCCGCTCCGCCATTGCCCGTCGTTCGACCATTGAGTATAGCTACTACTCGTGGAAGCGAGCGGGTAAGATCATCTCTGACCTCTCTCACCCTGGCCACAATGTATTTGAATCACTCATCCTGGAAGGAGACTCCGGACTGTCTAATCTGTCACAGCCAGACATTAAAATAGGTTTTTCGACGAGTAGTAGCTCTACTCAATAACCGAAAATATGTAGCCGCCTTTTGCTCTGCCATTTTATTCAATTCGCATGGTTAAACTATAATATTTTATTATTAATGTTCAGTGCTTTATGTACCATTCCTAACTGTCACTGTAGGTCATGTTGTCACTTGTTGGCGGAGCACCAAGGCAAATTCCTTGTATGTGAATACTTGGCCAATAAACTTATTCATTCATTCATTCATTCATTCACAATGATGTCTTCTGCAAATTCATAGCTAAGGCTTAATATGGCCGTACGGTCGCGAGTGTAAAGGTGGAGTAGTAGCGAACTGAGAATGGACCCTTGCCGTGCTCCAGGTTTCGAAGTTATTGTTGAAGAGGTGTAACTTATCCGTATTAATTGTGGGCTGTGGGGTCTAATATTGAGCATCCGGTGGTAGAGCGGGGAGGTGGTCCTTCGGTCCAGGAGTTTGGAACATATCATTTTTCAACCTGCACAGAGTGGAGGATCTCCTCAGTTGTAGTTCCTTTGACAGCCTCTTCCAGCGCAGATAAATATTTACTGAATCTCTGCACCGAAAGTAAATGGTTGCGCCGGAAATATGACAAACGTTCAAAGATAACTAGACTGCCTCGTGAATAGGAACGATGTAGAGTAATGTGGCCGAAAGGTGGGTGTGAGTGACTGGTGCAGAAAGGCACATTGGTCCGCCTGGGCAAGATGGGTTGAAAGTCCAGTTACCATGCCGTAGGCCTCGATGACTCTATAACAATAGATAGAGCAATGTCGAAGATACAGAGTGCGCAATATAGTTCGCAGGATTGCCATGCACTGCGGTGCATCAGATATTGAGACAATGTATTATATCGGCAATGGGGGAGAAGCGAATTGAACCGTACACTAGTTCAATGAGAGACCGTTTAGTAGCCTGCTAACGGATGAAAAGGAGTTATTCCTTGATCCGGTGATGCTCACTTTCAAACTTCTGTACGTTGTGCGGGACTTCTGTCGGGAAAGAAAAAACTGCGCGGTCTGGACATGTCTGATTACGTTCGGTGTTTTATTAGGCAGCGTAAAGTGTAGATGGAATCCAATGGTGGAACGTCTGCTGTGTGTGATGCATTGGGCTGCGTTTATAACTCTGCAATTTCTCGAGGTCATGTGAGACTTGTTCCCAATCAATTTCTGATGGAACTCGACATTGTGCTTTCTACGGTACATCCTGAGAAGCTTGTAAGAGTCATTGGAGACATGCCAAACGTATACATTCTCCTCGTAAAGTTGACGCATTGATGTGCCTTCTTGGATGTTGCATCGATGTTCTGCTTACCAACTGCACAATGTAGCGGATCTGGCCAATCTTCCGTCGTTTCAAAGTCACTTGATTCGAGTAATAAATCTGGACTTCTGATTTTACACCGCTTCAAAAAATACACTTTCTTTAAAAGACATAGGCCAAGGCTTAATACTCTGTGGACCAAGTGCCAGTAAATGTGATTCTGTAATTGGATAGCATTTACACAGAGATTTACCGGGCCTGTTTCTTTGGTGTATGACGATGAATCTTGGTCCAGTCTCTGCAAGTTTCTCTACATATTTATCACCGTCTGTAGATATAGCAGGACTGTACTACCCTTTCCTTGTGTACCCGAGTTGTAGGTAGAGGTGAGTACTTTATTCCTTGGAACGAAGGAAGAAGCATGTGGGGATATCAAGGTGTTTACAACCATGAGATGAAAAGGTAGGATGAAAGCAGTCTTTAACCCATGATGGTGAATCAATAATCAGATCTGATATGTTTAAGGTGAGAGGGGCTGGAATTTCTATGAATCTTAAGAGATGGCTTGACGCAAAGAGAGTGCTGGGAACATGGCATGAACTTTGATAAGATCATGCGGTTCTGACTTTACATTTTGTTTCTCCCTGGACGGATGCCATCTGAGTCTTCTGAGTATATTATGTTTTACTCCAGCATTGCAGAGAGGCCCGGTAATTAATACGGTCCGGGATACAATGTCAGTTGTTTGACTGAGATCGTTCTCCTGAGCCAACACTTCACCGTGACTTCGCATTTGTCCAACCGTTCATTTGTGGTTGACCTCATTCAACACCTTACCTTTTATAGCAATACTGTTTGACTTACATTGACAATCTTAGTCGTCATCATAGTACGAACATATCTCTCAGATCATAGTTGCTACTTATGTCAGATCATTCGGTTACACGAGGTTAGTCACGTGTTCCAGGGTACAATGAAAATCGTGTCAATTCGGTTAAGATATGCCATACTTAGATATAATCAGTCCTGCAGAAGACGCGAAGGGGAAGATACGAAATTCAGAATGTGGTTCATTACATTGAATATCATGTAGGTTATTTCCACCAAACCCAGAATTGTCCGTTATGAGACTGAACAACATTTTCTCAAGCCACATTGCATAATTTCGTTTTCCGTAGAGCTGGATAAGGGCAGAAGGAGAATTCACCACTGAAGAGGGACAACACGCCACTGACGATCAATGGGGATACAGTCGATAGGGTGAGCTGCTTTAAATGCATGGGAGTCCACATCTCAGAGGATCTGACATGGACATCACACGATCCCGCACTGGTGGGTAAGGCAAGGCAGCGCCTTTACCACCTCAGGCAGCGGTGTGTCTCTGAGGATCCTCCAGTGCTTCTACTCAGCGGCTGTGAAAAGCATCTTGTCCGGAAACACCACAATCTGGTTTGGGAACTGCTCTGCCCAGGACAAGAATGCTCTGCAGTGAGTAGTGCGTTCGGCCGAATGCACAATGGGAACTACACTCGCCCCTCTACAGGAACTATACATCAGAAGGTGCAGATCCAGAGCCAACACATTATGGGGGACCCCTTCGACCCCAGCAACAGACTGTTCCATCTGCTACGATCATGCAAACGTCTCCTCTGTCATGCTGCGAGAACTGAGAGGATTGGAAGGAGTTTCTTCCCAGAGGCCATTAGGACTGTAAAGTTTTATGTCACCAGGGACTAACTGTACTGCAGCAATTTACCGTTGTGTTGTGTGTTTTTAAAATTGCAGTTTTTTCCTCAAAATATGTAATTACTGATTCTGTGTTCTATTCTATTGTGTAGCGTTTTTGTTTTGCACAATCCGCAAGCATTGCCACTTTTCATTTCACTGCACATCTCGTATGCGTATGTGCCAAATAAACTTGACTTGACATGACTTGACTTGGGTTCTGTGAAAACACAAATCACATCATTTAAGCGTGCAGAAGTACACATTCGGAACATAGATACATAGATACATAGATATATAGATAATTTGTGCAGGAGTAGGCTATTCGAGCCATCACCGCCATTCAGTGTGATCATGGCTGATCATCCACAATCAGTGCGCGGTTCATGCCTGCTCCCCATACCCCTTGATTCCGCTAGCCCCAAGAGCTCTATCTAACTTTCTTTTGAATGCATTCAGCGAATCGGCCTCCACTGCCTGAATCAGAGAATTCCACAAAATCACAACTCTCTGGCTGTACAAGTTTTTTCGTCATCTCAGTTCTAAATGGCCTATACCTTGTTCTTAAACTGTGGTCCCTGGTTCTGGACTCCCCAACACCGGGAACATGTTTCCAACATCTAGCGTGTACAGTCCCTTAATAATTTTATATGTCTGAAGAAAATCGACTCTCATCCTAAATTCCAGTGAATACTAGCCCAGGCCTTCCATGTTTTCAACATATGCCAGATCCGCCATCCCGGGAAGTATCTCGTGAACCTACGATGCACTCTCTCAATAGCGAGTATGTCCATACTCAAGTGAGGAGATCAAGACTGCACACAGCACTCTATGTGTCGTTTCACTACGGCCTTGAACAACTGCAGAAGAACCACTTTGCTCCGATTCTCAGCGTGATGTTTTTCGCATCTCGGTCCTAAATGATGTCCCCGTTATACTTAACTGTGACCCCTTGTCCTGGACTCCCCCAACATCCGGAACAATCTTTCTGCATCTAGCCAATCCAACCCCTTAAGAATTTTGTAAGTTTCTATAAGATCTATAATGTTTATGCAACCTATGAGACACTCCGCTGGTTTCATGAAGCTGTAAACGATGCAGTTGACAGGCGCTTTATGATTTAGCTTCAGATTTAGGGTAAATATTTGCACATGTACCGATATTCTGTGAAAAACAATGTTCTGCATGCTATCCAAACAGATTACATATATCATAATTAGATAGTATCGGTTAAAACGAGATGATACAGGGCACTGAGCACATGGATCCACTCAGAGTGTTGTTGCTATATGGATTCGCACAGCGTGTGACGTGCATATATAACAAGTTACCAAATGAGGTAGCTGAGGTAGGAACTAAACAGCATCTAAAATACATTTGGCCAAACACATATCAGAAGTGACACACGACAAAAACGGCAGGTGGGACCATGTTGACGGTGTACATTGATCGACGTTGGGAAGCAGGGCTGAAGGACCTGTTCCTACGTAGTGTGACATGACAGTAGGTGGAGCAAAGTGGAAAATAAAGAGAGCACAATGCATTTATCAGCATTGTAACGCTATTTTATACATCATTACCTCAGACAAAATTCAACGACCAATTGAATAGTGTCCTAGCCTACGGTGGGACCGTTCATTTGCGCCATTACGGAGGAAATGAACCAATTCCTAAGTCTTGTGATGCGCGCTCACAAACATCTCTACATTTTGCCGCATAGTTGCAGGGGAAAGAAAAAAAACTGACCGGGAGTTGCCAAGACTTTGATTTTGTTGGGAGTTTGCATAATGTTATGCAGCGTGGCGTGCAGATAACGACTATAATTAGTCTGGGCTCTGAGGAACCGGGCTATATTTACAACCCTCTGCAATATCTCGCGGTCTTGGCATAGTTGATCCTAACGATGCAACTTGACAATAAGCGTTTTACCATATTTTTGCAAGAGTAACGGGAGACAAATGTCTTGTTATTTTCGATTGTGTGCCATCTTGGGTGTCGCATCATTGTGATTGCACCACGTCGATGGCAATATTGACAGGAATCTGAAGGAAATACTTTACACTCCGACGGCGGTGGGTATATGGAACAAACGGTCGGAGGAGATAGTTGAAAAGTGTTCTGCAGCAAGAGTATTTGGAAATATCGGTGCCAATTCAACAGTAGTAAGAAACATATAGGTAGTTGTTGACCAATAAATGTTGAGCAGGAACTGATTCTGGAATAATGTTCAGGTGTGCCGACGAGTAAAACCGGTGTTTGCCGACTTGTACATTGTGCAATGAGACCACACTGCATGCGTTTCATTAATATCGAAATTCTGATGAGATCATTAACTTCGGACATTACACATTTCCCTTTCTCCGCGATGTCTTCTGTCATCGAATATATATCACGTCTTCGTTTTGTATTTCAGATGCAGGGGAATTACTTCGGTCCGCAATACATTATCAGCATGTTTATTGTGTTCTGACACCCGGCCCCACATTTCATCTTCTCTTCGCATTTGCCCAACAGTCCATTTGTGGTTATCAGCCGTTCGTCACCTTCTGCTTAACATCATCGCCGTCAGTGTCTCGCTTACAATATTAGTCAGCGTCATAGTACGAACATTCCCGCTCTGATCAGGTTTATTTCATATCTCACGGGTCATTCGTTCAGGTTAGATCTATTATTATCACATGTACCGAGCTGTAGAGTTGTTTTGCATGCTGTTCACTTGGTTCAAATATCCCAGACACAAAATCAATCAATGTGAAGCCTAGTGCAATAGATCGGGTAAATGGGATGATACAGAATGTATATTATAGTTCATGATACAGAACATCATGCTGAATGTGGTTCTTTATTTCCATCCAACCCATATTTATCCGGGTATTTGGACCAATGAACAATCGTCGATCAAGCCGCATTGCATAATTCCAGTCTATCGTACTCCTAGAAGTTGCACCTTTGCATTTAGAGGACTCCAGATCTGTACAAACACAAAACCATTATTGAACCTTGTAACGAGCTTAGGCACACAGGTTGAAACACAAGGTTGAACCCGACGACTTGAAGGCATCTCTGCTGTTGAATTTAGCGGGTCTGGAAGCTATGATCCGCGCTGACGCTTTTGAATTTGCACCAGCTCAACTATACGGGAATGGTCTGGTAGTGGTGCGGGTTAACTCGATGGTTCTGCTGAGGAAGTTTAGAGAACTGTGTGACCTACCGTCTAACAGGATCCTCGAGAGGACGCGATTTTTTGACCGAATGCAACAGGCTGATGATCCTGTGGAACGACGATGATAAAATTGTGGAAGGAATGAGCGACCGCAAGTTAAGAGCCGAATTGCTGCGGAACGCTGAATTGACTTTGGAGCAAGGATTTCATGCTTGTCGGATGGCTGAGACTGCAGCACCACTTTCTGACGTTGATACCGCTAACTCCCATGAACAACTTAATGTGAATCTGGCGAGCTATTCTCCACAAAGAGTTCTCACTGCGTCCCGCAAAGATCAGAATGTCCCTGCCACGAGGTGCTTTAACTACCTATTTCCACCCCGGGGAGCGACAATTTTGCGTAGCCCATGGGAAACGATGCCACAATTGCAAGAAACTCAAGTACTTTGCTAATTGTTGTCGGTCTAGTGGGAGTACACCTTCAAGGACGACCTGCACCTGATTCAACAAGACCCGTACGATTCTGATTCCCATAAACAGAACGAATTTTCCCACGGGAATAACACAGACGTTGAGTACACCGTACTTTCCGTAAACCTGCGCAGCACAGGCAAAGTGACTGCTCCTACGGTGACCATGATAATCAATGCGAGAGTTACACCAGCACATTGTCATATAGTGATACAGCGTTGGAAAGAGACCCTTCGGCCCAACTCAACCCCACACTTCTAGATCCCTCGGCCCCACACATTCCCCCAGCGCCCTGCCATTCACAGTGAAGATCCTGCCCTGGTTTGACTTCCTAAACTGCAACACCCTCCCTACCGCTAAACAATGTGACCCCCTCCCTGTGGCTCCCTGCCCCTTACCTCTGCCGCCTCCTGCTCCTTACCCCTCCCCCCTTTGCTCTCTCCCCCTCCTGCTCCCCCCCCCCCCACTACTCACTTCACCCATTTTCCAACCCACAAATTCTCACCCCTCCCTCCTTCCCCCGGACTGTCTCCTCTCTCTCTCTGAACCTCTCCCCTTATTTCTGCCGCTCTCAGCCTCCCACCGCTCAGATATCTCTCTCCCTCTCGCTCCCTCTCTCTCCTCAACTCCCCCCAACCTCACTGTCTCTCCCTCCACCCCCTCTCTCTCTCCACCCCTCTATCTCTCTCACTCTGCCCCCCTTTCTCCCTCTCCACCCCTCTCTCTCTACTCAATCCCTCTCTTTCCACCCCGCTTATCTCCCTCCCACACTCTCTATCTCTCTCGCTCTCGGTCTCTCTCTCTCCCTCCCTCTCTCCCCCTATCGTTCTCTCTCTCTACCTCCTTCGTTCTCTCCCTCTCTCTTTCCCTTTCTCTCTCTCCATCACCCCCCCCCCCCCCCCTCTCTCTCCCTTTCTCTCTTTCCCTCTCTCACCGTTCAGTGCGGGTCGGCTCCATCTTGGGGCCGCGGCGGCACAACATTTCCGGGCTGGGGCCGCCCCGCACCATGCGAGGCAACGGGGCCGGGGCTGTCCGCGACGTCATTTCCGGGCTGATGCCCCTCGCCATCAAAGATCATATAGCGGAGCAAGATGGCCGACTCTCACGCATACGCGTAGTACGGTCATGGACAGATTCATGGGTGATTATAGCGGACATTTTAGCAACCAGCCTCCGCCATCTTGTTCCACCACCTTGCTTGTGTCTAAATATCAGATCTTTGTTTCCGCCTCCGCTCCCGTATCTTCGCTTTGGTCTTTGACTTGGGCGGGGAGATGGAGTGTGCGGCCCGGGTAGAGGGGTGAGGGAGACGGGGTGTGTGGCCCGAGGCAGCGGCGAGAGGGGCATAGGAGGGGGGGGGAGACACTGTAGTGTGGGGGGAGGCGAGGGAGTGCCGGGGTGGTGGTGGGGGGGGGGGGGGGGGGGGGAGAGAGTTGAGGGATGGGATAGGGCCTAGTGTGTGTGAAGTTGCGGAGAGGTTTACAATGTTTATTATTTAATGTCCCTTGTCTAGTCTGAAATAAAGTTCATCGTTGGATATAAAAATCAGAATAATTATAATTGTGTGTTATATGATTACAGAACCGGCCTCCACAGCAAATTCCACAGACTCACAACTCTCTGTGAGACAAAGTGTTTCCATGTCTCTGTTCTAAATGGTTTACCCCTTATTCTTAAACTGTGGCCCCCGGTTTTGGACTCCCCCAACATCGGGAACATGTTTCCTGCCTCTAGCGTGTCCAAACCCTTAACAATCTTATATGGTTCAATAAGATCACCTCTCATCCTTCTAAACTCCAGAGTATACAAGCCCAGCCGCTCCATTCTCTCAGCATATGACAGTCCCGCCATCCCGGGAATTAACCTTGTAAACCTACGTTGCTCTCCATATAACCATATAACCATATAACAATTACAGCACGGAAACAGGCCATCTCGGCCCTACAAGTCCGCGCCGAACAATTTTTTTCCCTTAGTCCCACCTGCCTGCACTCATACCATAACCCTCCATTCCCTTCTCATCCATATGCCTATCCAATTTATTCTTAAATGATACCAACGAACCTGCCGCCACCACTTCCACTGGAAGCTCATTCCACACCGCTACCACTCTCTGAGTAAAGAAGTTTCCCCTCATGTTACCCCTAAACTTCTGTCCCTTAATTCTGAAGTCATGTCCTCTTGTTTGAATCTTCCCTATTCTCAAAGGGAAAAGCTTGATCACATCAACTCTGTCTATCCCCCTCATCATTTTAAAGACCTCTATCAAGTCCCCCCTTAACCTTCTGCGCTCCAGAGAACAAAGACCTAACTTATTCAACCTATCTCTGTAACTTAGTTGTTGAAACCCAGGCAACATTCTAGTAAATCTCCTCTGTACTCTCTCTATTTTGTTGACATCCTTCCTATAATTGGGCGACCAAAATTGTACAACATACTCCAGATTTGGTCTCACCAATGCCTTGTACAATTTTAACATTACATCCCAGCTTCTATACTCAATGCTCTGATTTATAAAGGCTAGCATACCAAAAGCTTTCTTTACCACCCTATCTATATGAGATTCCACCTTCAAGGAACTATGCACGGTTATTCCCAGATCCCTCTGTTCAACTGTATTCTTCAATTCCCTACCATTTATCATGTACGTCCTATTTCGATTTGTCCTGCCAAGGTGTAACACCTCACATTTATCAGCATTAAACTCCATCTGCCATCTTTCAGCCCATTTTTCCAAATGGCCTAAATCACTCTGTAGACTTTGGAAATCCTCTTCATTATCCACAACACCCCCTATCTTGGTATCATCTGCATACTTACTAATCCAATTTACCACCCCTTCAACCAGACCATTGATGTACATGACAAACAACAAAGGACCCAACACAGATCCCAGAGGCACCCCACTAGTCACCTGCCTCCAACCCGACAAACAGCCATCCACCATTACCTTCTGGCTTCTCCCATTCAGCCACTGCTGAATCCATCTTGCTATTCCTGCATTTATACCCAACAGTTTAACCTTCTTAACCAACCTTCCATGAGGAACCTTGTCAAAGGCCTTACTAAAGTCCATATAGACAATATCCACTGCTTTACCCTCGTCAATTTCCCTAGTAACCTCTTCAAAAAATTCAAGACGATTAGTAAAACATGACCTTCCAGGCACAAATCCATGTTGACTGTTCCTAATCAGACCCTGTTTATCCAGATGCTTATATATATTATCTCTAAGTATCTTTTCCATTAATTTGCCCACCACTGAAGTCAAACTAACAGGTTTATAATTGCTAGGTTTACTCTTAGAACCCTTTTTAAACAATGGAACAACATGCGCAGTACGCCAATCCTCGGGGACTATTCCCGTTTCTAATGACATTTGAAATATTTCTGTCATAGCCCCGGCTATTTCTACACTAACTTCCCTCAATGTCCTAGGGAATATCCTCTCAGGACCTGGAGACTTATCCACTTTTATATTTTTCAAAAGTGTCAGTACTTCTTTTACTTTGAAACTCATAGTATCCATAACTACTCTACTCGTTTCCCTTACCTCACATAATTCAATATCCTTCCCCTTGGTGAATACCGAAAAAAAGAAATTGTTCAATATCTCCCCCATCTCTTTTGGCTCTGCAGATAGCTGCCCACTCTGTTTCTCCAATGGACCAATCTCTCCTTCAATAGCAAGAATGTCCTTCCTCAAATTAGGGTCTAAAACTGAACACAATACTCCAGGTGTGTTCTCATTAGGACTCTGAACTCAGAGTCTTGCGGAATGTGTAGAGCCGAGGGATCTAGGAGTGCGGGTACGAGTTGGGCCGAAGGGCCGCTTTCTAACGCTGTATCACTCCATGACTATATGACAAAGTGCTGGAGTAACTCAGCAGGTCAGGCAGCATCTGTGGAGAGATTGAATGGGTGACGTTTCAGGTCTACACCCTTCTTTGGTTTAGTTTAGTTTAGAGATGCAGCGCGGAAACAACAGGAGTCAGTGCCGACCAGCGATAACCCCGTACACTGGCACTGTCCCACGCACATTAGGAAGAATTTAACAATTTAACAATTTTGTGGAGGCCGATTAATTTACAACCCTGAACGTCTTTGAAATGTTGGAGGAAACAGGAGCACCCGGAGGAAAAACCCACGCAGGTCAAAGGGAGAACGCACAAACCACACAGACCGCACCCGTAGTCAGGATCGAGCCCGGGTCTCTGGTGGTGAGGCAGCAACTGTACCGCTGCGCCAGTGTGCCACGCAGAATTATATAATCTTTTCCTCCGTCATAAACACACTCAATATGTGCGGGGATGGCGGCAACACCGGCGGACCCACATTGGCGAGCAGCTTCTCCCACTGTTGCAAGAGAGCAGGGGGGCTGCGGGAGCACCAGCGGCTACACACTTCGGAGAGAGACCCTTTGTGTGCGCTGAGTATGGCAAGGGATTCACCCGGTTTGACCATCTGCTGGAGCACCGACGAGACCACACCGTCCAGTGCCCCTTCACCTGCCCGCTCTGCGACAAGGCCTTTGTCCGCTCCTCCAGCCTGCTGGCACACTGCCACGTGGATAAGCACAGTTTAGGTAGACACAAAATGCTGGAAGGAATGGGTAACGTTTCAGGGTCGAAGCCCCATCTTTAGTGTCGACACGAAACGTCACCCATAGGTACAGTTTAAAGGACAAGAGGGAGCAGCTGTTTGTGAGTCAGATCCCTGCTGATTTCTCCCAGCAGTTTGTATTGTACTTGTATTGTATCCAGGGTAAGGCGGGAGAATGAGGGCCAGGGCAGGATGTCAGATGTGGGAGATCACGGAGTCGGATAAACCTCCAGACGTCCACATCTGGACCAGATGCATCGAGATGGGGCTCCTAAGGGACCGTATTAGGATCCTGGAGCAGCAGCTCGATGACCTCCGTCTGGTCAGGGAGAGTGCGGAGGTCATAGAGAGGAGTTATAGGGAGGTGGTCACTCCAAAACCACGGGAGACAGACATGTGGGTCACGCTTAGGAATGGCAAGGGGCAGAGGCAGGGACGAGTGAGTACCTCAGTGTCTGTACACCTTGAAAATAAGTACTCCACTGAGACGAGCCCTGTTGCTCAGAAAGATAGTGGAAAAAAGATGAGGGCAATAGTAGTTGGAGACTCTATAGGGGGTCGGATAGGCGATTCTGTGGACGCAGTCGGGAGATCCGGATGGTAGTCTTCCTACTGGTGCCAGGGTCTCGGATGTGTCTCAACGCGTCCACGATATCCTGAAATCAGAGGGAGAGGAGCCTGAGGTCGTGGCACATATAGGTACCAATGACATAGGTAAAAAAATGGAAGTCCTGAAAGGATAATTTAAGGAGTTTGGAGGAAAGTAAAGGAAAAGGACCAAAAAAAGTAACAATCTCAGGATTACTGCCTGTGCCACGCGATAGTGAGAGTAGGAATGGAGCGGTGTGGAGGAAAAATGCGTGGCTGACGGACTGGTGTAGAGGGCAGGGATTCAAGTTTCTGGATCATTGGGACTTCTTTTGGGGAAGGTGTGACCTGTAGAGCAAGGACGGGTTGCACTTGAACCCGAGGGGGACCAAATATCCTGGCGGGGAGTTGTGCAAAGGCTACTGGGGAGACTTTAAACCAAATATTATAGAGGAGCAAGATAGACCACTCCTCGAAAAACGCGTAGTATGACGTGTGTGATTGTCGACGCCATTTTATTGAGCATTTTATTGGTCTGTCATGGCGTCCTCATCTAAATCTTCACTTCACTGCTCCGCTATCAATTGTTCTAATCGTAAATCTAAACGACCAGACCTGTCATTCTTTAGGTTCCCCGATAAAAAAGAAAGGAAAGAAAATATTATTATTATTTTTTGTCGAAAATTCTGTCGATGTTATTTTCTGTTCTCCCATCAACGGCCATTGTGAAACTAGATTTGTCGGTACATTGGAAAGTTAGTAGACTTATTTTTTAATAGACTTTACTTACCATAATAATAAAGACAATTTTAACACTTCTGTACGTTTTTGGTTTTGTTCTTGTAAGGGATTGGTCTCCAAAATATGGCCCGCGGGACACATTGGGCCCAGTGACCACAAGATTTTTAGAGCTCAGATTCGAGTCCGAGAACGCGGCGGCTGTTACCCGGTATAGCCCTTGAATTGTCGAGACATCACAAGCAAAGATCAAAAGCCCGCCGTGAAGAAGGGTGCAAACAAAGATTATACAACACTGCTCTATTATCTTTGGGTGCAATGGTGGGCCGTGGCGTTCGGCGGCGGCGGCGGCGGCGGTTGCAATCAAAGATACTAGAGGAGCTCTGCTCTATAATCTTTGGTCGGAACGGGACGGCTGAACGTTATAACATGCTATCGTTCCACCCTCCCTCTCCCCTTCTCCCTCTCCCCCTTCTCCCTCTTCCCCCTTCTCCCCTTCTCCCTCTCCCCTCTCGATCCCTCTCCTCTCTCGATCCCTCTCCCTTCTCTCGATCCCTCTCTCCCCTCTCTTCTCTCGATCTCTCTCTCCCTCTCTTCTCTCGATCTTTCTCTCCCTCTCTTCTCTCGAATCTCTCTCTCCCTCTCTTCTCTCGAATCTCTCTCTCCCTCTCTTCTCTCGATCTCTCTCTCCCTCTCTTCTCTCGAACCTCTCTCTCCCTCTCTTCTCTCGATCTCTCTCTCCCTATCTTCTCTCGAATCTCTCTCCCTCTCTTCTCTCGATCTCTCTCTCTCCCTCCCTTACGCTTAAAGAAATGGCGGCCGTGACGTTCCGTCACGTACTACACGTCAGTCCATTGGATTTCGGAGGAGTGGTCTATCTTGCTCTGCTATAAGATCTTTGCTTTAAACTAGAATGGTTGGGGGAGGGACTCAAATAGAGAACGCTAGTAGGCAGAGTGTGAGGCAGGAGGCAGAGAAGGGAAGCACTCGAACCCAACATCTAGGGGAGAATGAAGAAAAAGAAAATAAACAGAGAATGGTGGGTATCTTAAATGTGCATATTTTAATGCTAGGAACATTGTAAGAAAGGTAGATGAGCTTAGAGCCTGGATGGACACCTGGAAGTATGATGTTGTGGCGATCAGTGAAACGTTGTTGCAAGAGGGCTGTGATTGTAAACTAAATATTCCAGGATTTCGTTGCTTCAGGTGTGATAGTATTGGAGGGACAAGTGGTGGAGGTGTTGCATTGCTTGTCAGGGAAGATATTACAGCAGTGCTTTGGCAGGATAGATTGGAGGGCTCGTCTAGGGAGGCTATTTGGGTGGAACTAAGAAGTGGGAAAGCTGTAGAAACGCTTATAGGGGTGTATTTTAGACCGCCAAATGGGGAACGAGAATTGGAAGAGCAAATATGGAAGGAGTTAACAGATATTAGTAGTAAGCACAAGGTAGTGATTGTGAGAGATTTCAATTTTGGACACAGACTGGGAAACACATTCTGTAAATGGGCTGGATGGTTTGGGGTTTGTAAAATGTGTGCAGGACAGTTTGTGTGCAGCAATACATAGAGGTACATACTAGAGAAGGGGCAGTGCTGGACCTCCTGTTAGGAAATGAGACAGGTCAGGTGGAGGAGATATGCGTTGGGGAGAACTTCGGGTCCAGTGATCACAATACCATTAGTTTCAATATAATTATGGAGAGGTTCAGAACTGGACCTCGGGTTGAGATTTTTGATTGGAGAAAGGCTAACTTTGATGAGGTGCGAAATGATTTAAAAGAAGTGCATTGGGACATTTTGTTTGATGGGAAGGATGTAGAAGAGAAATGGAGGACATTTAAAGGGGGAATATTAAGAGTACAGAATCTTTATGTCCCTGTTCAGTTGAAAGGAAATAGTAAAAATTGGAAAGAGCCCTGGTTTTCAAGGAAAAATGGTCACTTGGTTCGGAAAAAGAGAGAGATATACAATAATTATAGTCGGCTTGGAGTGAATGAGCTGCTTGAGGAGTATAAAGAATGTAAAAAGAATCTTAAGAAAAATTAGAAAAGCTAAAAGAAGATATGAAGTTGCTTTGGCAGGTGAAAGTAAATCCAAAGGGTTTCTACAGCTATATTAATAGCAAAAGGATAACGAGGGATAAAATTGATCCATTAGAGATACATAGTGTATAGCTATCTGCAGAGCCAAAAGAGATGGGGGCGATATTGAACAATTTCTTTTCTTCGGTATTCACCAAGGAGAAGGATATTGAATTATGTGAGGTAAGGGAAACAAGTAGAGTAGCTATGGATACTATGAGTTTCAAAGAAGAGGAAGTACTGACACTTTTGAAAAATATAAATGTGGATAAGTCTCCAGGTCCTGACAGGATATTCCCTAGGACTGAGGGAAGTTAGTGTAGAAATAGTAGGGGCTATGACAGAAATATTTCAAATTTCATTAGAAACGGGAATAGTGCCCGAGAATTGGCGTACTGCGCATGTTGTTCCATTGTTTAAAAAGGGTTCTAAGAGTAAACCTAGCAATTATAGACCTGTTAGTTTGACTTCAGTGGTGGGCAAACTAATAGAAAAGATACTTAGAGATAATATATATATGCATCTGGATAAACAGGGTCTGCATAGGAACAGTCAACATGGATTGAGAGAGAGAGAGAGAGAGAGAGAGAGAGAGAGAGATAGAGAGAGAGAGAGAGAGAGAGAGAGAGAGAGAGACGTCTCTCTATCGTCTCTCTCTCTTTCCTCTCTGCTCTCTCTTCTTCTCTCTCTCTCCCCCTCACTCTCTCTCCTCTCCCTCTCCCTCTTTATCTCGCTCTCTCTCTCTCCTTACTCTCTCTCTCTCTCTCTCTCTCTCTTCTCTATCTCTCTCTCTCTCTACTATCTCTCTCTCTCTCTCTCTCGCTCTCCTCTCTCTCCTCTCTCCTCTCTCGTCTCAATTTTCTCTCTCCACCATTGGGCTCGCATTTAATTAAGCAGACTTTGAAGGATTCTGTCGTTGGGAAAGGAACAGAGGCAGAGGGGCTTCATAGTCTAACTTATTGTTGGACTGTTGATACTGTCCAATGCTTTAAAAAAACTCCTCCATTTAGCGTGAAAATCCCTTGATAATTTTCTACATTGTCGAGGGAGCAGGGTGCGGCTGTCATTGGCGGACTGCCAAGAGTGCCTGGATATCGAGGGTTTCAAGTGTTTCGGTGCCTTTGCTGTGTTTTTGGCACTGATTCTCTGCCCTAAAGTCATTTTGCACAGTGCTGCCGCCTGGCTTAATGTGAAGAAGGTTATTTTGCGTTCGGCAAGACAGGGCGAGCTGGCTTTCTGGCGTGGACGAGTTTTGGAACTTTCCTTCTTCAGCTGGAGGACTTTGCTTTTTGAGGATTGCTTTGGACTGTGACTGTCCCTGGGAATTAATTTGCTGAGCTGCTGGAGGGAAGGGAGCTGGTTTGTGCCTCTGCCCGGATGGCGATGGCGGGGGCGCGGCAGAAGGCGAGGAGCTACGCAGTAGTGACATGAGCAGAGGAAGCGAGGCCATCTGAACATGAGCCTCATGTTGACTTGGACTGGGACAGTTTTGGTATCTCGGTTCAAACTGGGCCCCAGATGTCCAGGGGAGCAATTACGAAGGCTATGAATGCCCTTCTTGGTAGGGGGGCTATTGTCTCTTCCGAGCTCGAGAGGGGAAAGGTTGAGATGATATTGAAGAACCGGGAGGATGTGGCCACAGTGGTGGAGAGGGGGATTTCAGTGGGGGGTGGGGGTCCATATACAGGTGGACCCATGGAGTCCTGCGGAGTTGCCCTACATGTATTCCGGATGCGACACTCATTCCACACCTGTCTCAGATTGGGGAGGTGCGGTCTAAGTGCTTTAGGCTCATGCACCCTGGGGGGGACCCGGAGGAAAAAGGGATTCTCAGTTTCAAAAGGAGGGTGTTCGTGAAGGTGGGGGAGGGGGAAGGCAATGAGGGGAGTTTCGAGGTGGAGTGTAGCGGTCTCCCTAGAACCGTGCGTTGGAGTTGGGGAAAGGCACGGTGTCATGCGTGCGGTTGTTATGGACATCTCCGTAGGGAATGTCCTAATCACGGGGTCGCTGCCAGAACTTCTAGCGCAGCGGCCCAGAAATGCACTGCTGGCCCATCAGCGGTGGTTCGTCATGCCTCGGAGGGGCGGGGTGGAATCGCTGACCTGGCTGGGGCTGCTGGCTCTGCCTTGGTGATCCGGGGCAGCGGGGATAGCCCTTCTGGGTCTGCAGTTTCCGCCTTGGGGACCCGGGGCAGCGAGGGCCCCCGCCCCCTACATCCTGAACCTGTGGGGGTGGCTGAAGGTGAGGCACAGAGGGAGGGTAGAGAGAAATGGGAGCAGCAGATGAAGAAGAGGAATAAGCAGAAAAAGATTACCCAAGCGAGTCAAAAGCAAGTGGGTGTGCAACTGCCGAGTGCGCAGATCACCCAAGGGGTGCCTGTCAGCTCCAGGGAGGTCCAGAGTGAAACTGCCGTGGCCCAGCAAGGAGCTGAGGTGGCTCTGACGGGGTTAGGGAAGGTAACACGTGAGGGTGGTAAAGTGGCTGGGGGTAGTGTGGAGGAGGAAGACCCGTTCCATATGGAGGTCACCACACCGCCGCATGCCAGTGGGACAAAAAGGAGGATTGGGCCTGGCGAGGAAGATCAAGGACGTGAGTCCAAAGTAAGGGGTGTGCAGTTTTCCCGTCCTTCCACCACCGATGTGGTTGGAGGTCAGGAAATTACGTCTTCTGGGTTGGAGGTTGAGCCTCCGCTTCAGGGATTTCTCGAGGGTACCACAGGGTCAGGTGACTGGGTAGACCCCTCTGGAGCTGTGTCCTCTGGGCGGGGGGAGGACCTTTCGTCTCAGGGGCCCTCCGAGGGAGGTATCTCATCGTGTGTTGATCTTGGCTCCCCTGGGGGTGCGTCCTCTGGGTCGGAGGAGGGCCCTTCGTTTCAGAGGCCTACTAAGGGTGTTAGCACGCAGGAGAGTGGGGCAAGCTCCCCTGGTAGTGTGGACCCTGAGACGGGGGGTGAGCAGAGTCAGCCCGAGGCAGGGGGGCCGGGGGGAATGGTGTACCAATCAGTGCTCAATATTGGAGCCAGTGGAGGTGCCGAGGTGTGTATTGTACTGCCGGCTGAGTTGGCAGGGGAGAGAAAAAAGACTGGTGGAGAGCCTCTGGGTATTGCCAGTGGAGGGGGTGCTTTCGGTGCTGTGGAGGTCGGAGTTGTTTCGGGCAGCGACCTTCTTTCGGATTCTGGGGGTGCCAGTTTACCACAGACCCTGGGTGTGCCTCTTGTTTTCTCTTCCCCAGGCCAAGATGTGGAGGGTGAGGACAGAGCGCAGGAGCCCAGCCAGTCAGTGGGCTGCGTGATGCGGATAGGGGATTCGGGACCCTTCCCCGGCATTGATCCTGGGGGTGGTGACATGTCGGAGGAGGGGGAGAGTGATGGGGCCAGTTTGTGTGAAGGGGTTAGCGAAATTCCAGAGAGCTCTGGTCTTCCGACTTCTGAAAATGACCTTGTTGATGCTGAGCGTGTTGTGTCAGGTGCGAGTAACTTGGCCGATAGCCCAGGAACTAAGGACGAGTCTCATGCAATTGTTATCTGAGAGGTGCGGGAGTTTTTAAAAAACAAGCCGTACCAACAAGAAAAAGATTGATGCTGCTAAGAGACGGTCGGCCTTAGTTGAAACTCCGGCACGATGCAGGCCGGCCTACTTCAGGAGGTGAGTGCTCTGTTGAGCACTATTGATCGGGGAGAGTGTGTCTTCCTTGGGGGGGACTTTAACTGCACACTTGAGGTGCGAGATCGTTCTGGTACTCAGTGTGCCCCTGTTGTAGCGAAGACGTTGAGAGGGTTGATTGATTCTTTTGAGTTGGTTGATGCGTGGCGGGACCTCAACCCAGACTCCACTGTTTTTTCGCGGAGGTCTGAGGGCGGTGGTTCCCGCATTGATCGAATATATATCTCCCGAGCGTTTGTTTCCCGTGTCTCAGCGGCCTCAATGCAGCTGGTGCCATGCTCGAACCATTGTCTGGTGCGTGCGGATTTTAATCCAGCGTGCGCTCGGGCCGGGTCTGCGTACTGGCACTTTAATAACCGGCTGCTGGAGGATCTGTTTTTCCGGGAGTCATTCAGTCGGTTTTGGGTGAGGTGGAGAGAGAGGCAGAGGTGCTTCTCTTCCCTTAGGCAGTGGTGGGATGTGGGGAAAGCTCACATCCGTATTTTTTGTGACGAATACACGTGGGGGTTGACCGGGCGGCGGGACTCAGCGGTTGAGAAGCTTGAGAGGGAGCTGATGGACGCAGAGTCTCGCCTGGGTCAGGTTGGAGGTGACTCTTGCGAATAGGGTGTGTTTCATGAGAAGAAGGAAGCCTTGAGGAACCTGCAACTTGAGCGGTCCCGAGGCGCTTATGTGAGGGCGCGGGTCCAGATGCTGCACGATCTGGATCGAGCTTCGCCTTTCTTTTTCTCTCTGGAGAAAGGGCGGGGAGCCCGCAAACAGCTCGTGGAGCTGTTAGAAGATGATGGCTCCTCTGTCACGGATCCAGAGAGGATTAGTGCCTTGGTCAGGTCCTTTTATGGATCCCTGTTCTCCGCAGGTGGAGTCAGCGGGGAAGCTCAGCAGGACCTGTGGGAGAGTCTACCGATTATAGATAGGGAGGTGGCCGAACTTCTTGATGGCCCTTTATCTTTGGAGGGGTCAGCTCAGGAGGGGTAAGTCCCCCGGGCTGGATGGGCTGACGGTAGAGTTTGTAAGAGCCTTATGGGGTATCCTGGGGGGTGATTACATGTTGGTTCTGGGGGAGAGCCTGGCGACCGGGGAGATGCCCCTCTCGTGGCCTAGAGCAGTTGTTGTCCTGCTGCCCAAGAAGGGGGAACTCCGCCTGTTGAAAAACTGGCGCCCGGTCTCTCTCCTATGCACAGAGTATAAAGTTTTTGCACGGGCGATGGCAAATCGCCTGGGCTCCGTGCTGTCTCAGATGATTCACCATGACCAGTCCTACACAGTCCCTGGTCGGTCCATTCAGGATAACATCCACCTGGTTAGGGACCTGATTCATCTAGCACAGGGAACTGGTCAGTCAGCTGCTTTTCTGTCTCTTGATCAGGAGAAGGCTTTTGATAGGGTAGAGCATGAATACCTTTTCGGAACGTTGCAAGCGTTCGGATTTGGACCGCATTTTGTGGCCCGGGTCCGCCTCTTGTATGCTGCAGTGGAGTGCCTTGTGAAGTTAATGGTGCGTTGTTGGCTCCCTTTCATTTTGGGAGGGGGGTCCGTCAGGGGTGCCCCATGTCAGGTCAGTTGTACGCGGTCTGTGTGGAGTCGTTCCTGTGTCTTCTTCGGAGGAGGTTGACAGGCCTGGCCCTACCGGGCCCGGGGGTGGAGTTTATTCTTTCGGCATATGCCGATGATGTACTCCTTATGTTCACCGATCCTGGTGACCTGCGGAGGATGCGTGATTGCCAGAAGATATTCTCGGCTGCATCTTCTGCCAGGATTAATTGGAGCAAGTGCTCTGGACTTTTAGTGGGTCAGTGGCAGGTGGACTCCCTGCCAGAGGAGATAGTAATGTTTGCGTGGTGCACCACGCACCTCCTCTATCTGGGGGTGTACCTGAGTCCCACTGAGGATGCTTGGTCGGCAAACTGGCAGGAGTTGTGGACGAAAGTGGTTGCCAGGCTGGGGCGCTGGTCAGGCCTGCTTGGAGTTCTTTCTTTTCAGGGGAGGGTGTTGGTCATAAACCAGCTGGTGGCCTCCATGTTATGGTACCGGCTGGCTACTCTTGTCCCGCCTTCCATTTTTGTAAATGCTTTACAGAAGAAGCTGTTGGACTTCTTTTGGGGAAATAGGAAGCACTGGGTTTCCGCAGCGGTCCTGAGTCTCCCGTTAGAGGAGGGTGGCCAGTCCTTGGTATGCGTGCGTACCCGCCTCAGGACTCTGAGGAGGTATATGTATATAGAGAACCCCCCCCCAGATGGCACGTTTTGGCCACGTATTTTTTCCGATGGGGTTGTTGTCTAAGGGGGGTCTCGCGGCTCCCGGAGGCGGGCATCAGTCGACCCGCCCTAAGGGGCTTGCCTGTTTTCTACCGGGATGTGTTAAGAGTGAGGAATCTGGTTGTTTTCAGCCAGCGTGTTGCTCCACGAGGGGAGGGGGATGTTGCGGCTGCGGGAGTGGCCGGTCCTCACCAAATCATGGCGGGTGTCGAGGAGAGGCATGCGCCTAGAGTGGTTTTGAATAAGCTCTTACCCGCTCCGTCAGATCTGCTCATCGGGCCTCGGTTCCGGGATATATCTCGGGCACCGGCTCCACACAACCGGAGCCGCCTTTCGGAGATGATTAGCGTGCCGTTTCGTGACGCGAAGAGACGCTCACTGTATAGAATATTCCTGCACATTCTGCACCTCCTTGCCTTCGTCTCCCGTCCCGACACACCATGGCGGACGGTGTTACCACCTGAAGGCGGGGAAGGTCCCCAGTGGGGGTCCCTCTACACGGGAGTTGCCCCCCTTTACACTGGGGACCTGGGGTGGAGAGTGCTGCACAGAGCGGTGGCATGTAACAAACTTTTGAGTCGGTTCACGGACTCGTCCGCTGCCTGTATTTTCTGTGGCGAGGAAGAGACCGTGTTCCACATTTATATGGAGTGTGAGAGGCTACTGCCCCTGTATCAATATCTGAAGGGGTTGTTCCTAAAGTTCTGGTTACATTTTAGTCCTACGATTCTTGTGTTTGGACACAAGGCAGGGTGTGGGGAGAGCCAAGTGGGAGGGTGGGACCTACCTGCCGGTCTACTCCTGGGCCTGGCCAAGATGGCCATACGCGGGTCCAGGCAGCAGGCGATGGATGGTCAGGCAAGAGTCGGCTGCTTGCCCCTCTTTCGGGCCTACGTCCGTGCACGTGTGTCCCTGGAGAGGGAACATGCGGTGTTCACGGGGACTTTGGAGGTATTCCGTGGGCGCTGGTCACCGCGTGGGGTTGAGAGTATTGTGAATAATGATTGTAATGTTGTACTATAATGACACTTGGTATAATGTAATTTCGTTTTGTGTATGACGTGATCTGTTGTATTATTTGATGTGTTGAATAAAGTCTTGGAATTTAAAAAAAAAAAAAAAAAGAGAGAGAGAAGTTCAACTGCAGTTGTACAGGGTCTTGGTGAGACCACACCTGGAGTATTGCGTACAGTTTTGGTCCTCATAATCTGAGGAAAGACATTCTTGCCATAGAGGGCGTACAGAGAAGGTTCACCAGACTGATTCCTGGGATGGCAGGACTTTCATATGAAGAAAGACTGGATAGACTCGGCTTGTACTCGCTAGAATTTAGAAGATTGAGGGGGGATCTTATAGAAACTTACAAAATTCATAAGAGGTTGGACAGGCTAGATGCAGGAAGATTATTCCTGATGTTGGGGAAGTCCTGAACAAGGGGTCACAGTTTAAGGATAAGGGGGAAGTCTTTTAGGACCGAGATGAGAAAATCATTTTTTACACAGATTTTTTACACAGGGGAATCTGTGGAATTCTCTGCCACAGAAGGTAGTTGAGGCCAGTTCATTGGCTATTTTTATGAGGGCGTTAGATGTGGCCCTTGTGGCTAAAGGGATCGGGGTGTGGAGAGAAGGCAGGTTGGAGATACTGAGTTGGATGATCAGTCATGATCATATTGAATGGCGGTGCAGGCTCGAAGGGCCGAATGGCCGACTCCTGCGCCTATTTTCTATGTTTCTATGAACCGGCGCTGAGACCCCGGACCCTGGTGAGAGAAAGATAGGGAGAGAGAGAGACGGAGAGAGAGAAACTCAGAGAGTGAGAGACAGACAGAGGGTCAGAGACAGAGAGTGAGGCAGAGTGACACAGAGACAAAGGGAGATGGGGAGAGAGGGTAGGTATGTTACAAAACTTACCTTCAGCGGCGGGCACTGCAGTTCTGCCACTGGCCATGTGCGCGACTTTGGCGCCTTTGAGGGGGGGGCGGGGGGGAGGCGAGATTAAAATGCTGTTTTTCTCCTACCTATCCTGGATATATTTTCTCGGAGTGCAAGCTGATGCTGAAAAATTGTTCCGACTTGCGTTCTCTGAAGTTTTTTTTTTAAATCGCGGGTGAATTTAATCGCTGGTGCGAAATAAAAAAGCGACTTCTAACGCCCTCAACGCCGATAACGGGACGGATCTCACGTAGGGAACAAAACATAATGTAAGTCGTTTATTTTACATATAAACTTGCTTCTTAGGATGACTTTGTGTGTGTATGTGTGTGTGTGTGTGAGCATGTTTGCGTGTGCGTGATGAACCGTTGCAGATGAAAATTCACTTCACAAACATCTTATTTATACTTCCAAGCCTTTCGTGCCGTCCACTGAGCGAGGGCTATATGTATATATGTATGTAGTTTGTTTGTTTATACTATTCTTATAACAAATGTAAAGCACTTTGGCCAACGCCAGTTGTTTTTTAAATGTGCCATATAATTAAATGTGACTTGACTTGACAAACAATAGTTTCACGTTCAACCCAATTTTATTAATTGCAACTCTTACAGAAAGACATTTGTCAAGGAGGACTCACTCGAACTTCTACAGGTGCACAGTAGAGAGCATGCTGACTGGCTGCATCGTGGCTTGGTTCGGCAACTTGAACGTCCAGGAGCGGAAAAGACTACAAAAAGTTGTGACCTCTGAGCAGTCCATCATCGGCTCTGACCTCCCTACCATCGAGGGGATCTATTGCAGTCGCTGCCTCAAAATGGCTGGCAGCATCATCAAGGACCCACACTCATCTCTCCACTGCCATCAGGTAGAAGGTACAGGAGCCTGAAATCCGTTACATCCAGGTTCAGGAATAGCTACTTCCCCACAGTCATCAGGCTTTTAAACTAGCCAACAAACAAACTGAACTATAACAGCCTATGTGTCTGTTTATTTTTGTCTATATATATATATATATATATATATATATATATATATATATATATATATATATATTCAATGTTATATAGACACATTGATCTGTTCTGTATTTATGCCTACAATATTCTGTTGTGTTGCAGCAAGCAACAATTTCATTGTCCTATCTGAGGCATGTGACAAACTCTCTTGACTTGATATACAACAAATCTTGCTCACAAGAGCACTCGAGATCAGACACTCTTTCTAAAACACTACAGTGACTAGATCTCCGAGAGGTTCCTGCTCTCTGTTCTATAGAAACGGAAACAGTCACTTTGGAGACGGATGATAAGTGATAGGAGCAGAATTAGGCCATTCGGCCCATCAAGTCCACCCCGCCATTCAATCATGGCTGATCTACCTCTCCCTGCTAACCCCATTCTCCTGCCTTCTCCCTATAACCACTGACACCCGCACTAATCAACAATCTATCTATCTCTGCGTTAAACATATCCACTGACTTGTGGCCTCCACAGCCGTCTGTGGCAAAGAATTCCACAGATTCACCACAGGTGGTAGGTGTGTGTGAGTGTGTATGTGTGTGTGTGCGAGTGTGAGTATGTGTGCGTGTGCGTGCGTGTAATTGTTTAGTTTAGTAGATATAGCACGGAAACAGGCCCTTCGGCCCACCGAGTCCGCGCCGACCAGCGATCCCCGCACACTAACACTATCCTGCACACTCATTAGAGAACAATTTACAATCTTTACTGGAGCCAATTAACCTACAAACCCGCACGTGTTTGTGGATTGTGGGAAGGCACCGGAGAGCCCGTAGAAAACTTGTGGGGAGAACATGCAAACTCCGTACAGACAGCACCCGTGGTCGGAATCGAACCCGGGACTCCGGCGCTGTGAGGCAGCAGCTCTACTTGCTGTGTTGTCTTGCTGGGGGAGGTGGGGGGGGGGGGTGTTCTCAGGTGGAGATTTGGATCACGGGGGTCTCGGATAACGGCTCCAATCGGTTCCTGTCCTCATCCCATAGCGGGTATTCATCTCGTGTAGCCCTCAGAGGAGACAGGACCATGTCGTCTAGCTGTGGAAACAGCTGTAACACAGTCCAACATCTGTCAGAGAGGGCAAGTAAGACAATAGACTGTAGGTGCAGGAGTAGAGGCCATTCAGCCCTCGAGCCAGCACCGCCATTCAATGTGATCATGGCTGATCATCCACAATCAGTACCCCGTTCCTTCCATATCCGTTGACTCCGCTATTTTAAGAGCCCTGTCTAGCTCTCTCTTGAAAACATCCAGAGAATCAGTCTCCACCGCCCTCTGAGGCAGAGAATTCCACAGACTCGCAACTGTGAGAAAAAGTGTTTCCTTGCCTCCGTTCTAAATGGCTTACTCCTTATTCTTAAACTGTGGCCCCTAGTTCTGGACTCGCCCGACATTGGGATCATGGTTCCTGCCTCTAGCGTTTCAAACCCCTTAATAATCTTATATGTTTCAATGAGATTCCCTCTCGTCCTTCTAAATTGCAGAGTATGCAAGCCCAGTCGCTCCATTCTCTCAGCATATGACAGTCCCGTCATCCCGGGAATTAACATTGTAAACCTACGCTGCACTCCCTCAATAGCAAGAATGTCCTTCCTCAAATTAGGGGACCAAAACTGCACACAATACTCCAGATGAGATCTCACTAGGGCTCTGTACAACTGCAGAAGAACCTCTTTGCTCCTATTTTCGATTCCTCTTGTTATAAAGGCCATTGGCTTTCTTCACTTCCTGCTGTACATGCATGTTTACTTTCATAGACTGATGAACAAGGACCCCAGGATCCCGTTGTAATTCCCCTTTTCCCAACTTGATGCCATTTAGATAGTAATCTGCCTTCTTGTTTTTGCCGACAAAGTGGATAACCTCGCAGGGGAGGGGAGGGTTACAGAGACGGGGAGAGGGGTGTAGGGTTATCTTGCTCAGAGATTCGACCATTGGGATGAGGACAGAGGTGAAGATGATTTGTGTGTGTGGTTTAGAAACTCTCGCCCGATCCATAAATGGCGTCACAGGTAAACCTTCCACCTTCACTCTGTCACCCTGCAGCAAAGGCAAGGAGATGCGGATCAGCGCTCCCTCCTTAACAACCCTCATTCCCTCTCTCCCTCTCCCTCCTCACCGCCCCTCATTCACTCTCTCCCTCTCTCTCTCTCTCCTTCCTCACTGCCCCTCATTCCCTCTCTCCCACCTCACCGCCCCCATTTCCTCTCTCCCACCTCACCGCCCCTCATTCCCTCACTCCCTCCTCGCTGCCCCTCATTCCTTCTCTCATTATCTCCCTCCTCACCGCCCCTCATTCCCTCTCTCCCTCTTCACCGCCCATCATTCCCTCTCTCCCTTCTCACTGCCCCTCACCCCTTCTCTCCCTCCTCACTGCCCTTCATTCCCTCACTCCCTGTCTCCCACCTCACTTCTCCTCATTCCCTCTCACCCTCCTCCTCCCTCCCTACCTCTTTTCCTCCCTCTCTCCCCATCCCTCTAACTCCCTCCCTCTTTCCCTCCATCCATCCCACTCTCCATCTCTCCCACTCCTTTTTCTCACCCTCTCTCTAATCTCTCTCCATCCCTCCTTCTCTCCCTCTCAGTCCCTCCCTCTCTTCCTACCTGCATGAAATACTCCTGTAGCAGACAGTCGACCCACGGATCTGAAACCTGCAGAGGCCGCACCTCATTCGAAGTGTCACAGCATTTAATTAGAACCTGCTCAAGCTGAGGAGAGGAGAGGGGAGGGGCAGGGTGGAAAGGGGGGGGGGGAGAGGAGAGCGGAGGAGATGAGAGGAGAGGGGAGATGGGTGGAGAGATGAGGGGAGATGGGAGGAGAGGGGACGGGAGGAGACGAGGAGGGGAGAAGAGGAGAGGAGAGGAGAGAGGAGGAGGAGAGGAGAGGAGAGTTTAGTTTCATACAGCTCCAGTCCTTACACACTTAATTGTCTCTCAAACCCCCTCCCACTTACCAGTCTTACATGTGCTGGGTTTGTGAAGTTAAAGACCTCTACACACTGCGAGAAATCGGAGACGATATCCCTGTGTCTCTTCATGTCTGTGGCGAGAATCAGCTCTCTCATCCCCTGAGTTAGAAGCATATGTTTAGTTCAGAGATACAGCGCAGGAACAGGCCCTTCGGCCCATCGAGTCCGTGCTGACCAGCGATCACCCCTTCACACACTAGTTCTTGAAACATGGAAACATAGACAATAGGTGCAGGAGTAGACCATTCAGCCCTTCCAGCCAGCACCGCCATTCACTGCGATCATGGCTGATCATCCAGAATCAGTAACCCCGTTCCTGCTTTCTCCCCATATCCCTTGATTCCATTAGCCCCTGGAGCTAAGGACTCGAAGGGCCAAATGGTCCAGTCCTGCACCTATTTTCTATTGTCTAAATCTAACTCTCTTGAAAACATCCAGTGAATCGGCCTCCACTGCCTTCTGTGGCAGAGATTTCCACAGATTCACAACTCTCTGGGTGCAAAATGTTTTCCTCGTCTCAGTCCTAAATGGCCGACCCCTTTCGTAAAAGTCTGAGGAGCAGAATCAGGCCATTCGGCCCATCGAGTCTACTCCGCCATTCAATCACGGCTGATTTATCTCTCCCTCCTAACCCCATTCTCTTGCCTTCTCCCCATTACCGCTGACACCCGCACTAATAGTGAGATTAAACGAGAACTTACCAGTTCGAAGTTTGATCATTATTTTATGAGGGAATACGTGAAGAACCCCGCTAGGACGCATGCGTGTCATTCTTCAAAGCAGCGGTGTGAAATCACAGATAACTGTAATGACTAAACATAGTAAGATTAGAGAAGAAATACCAGTTGAGTATATGATCATGGGTGGGAGCGGAGGGCACGTATTCCCTCAACGTTACTCCTCATAAAATAATGATCAAACTTCGAACTGGTAAGTTCTCGTTTAATCTTACTATTTTACTTCGGAGTCACGTGAGTGACTACGTGAAGATTTCAAAGCTCTGTGATTTCATGCCGTGGAAACGAGTCCATGCATCACATCTGCCTTAATGACTGTAGGAGGAATTGTGTCAACATAATTTAGACATGAATCCGACATTGAAATCCATGAAATTGATTAACACAAAATTATAGCCCCTATTTATGGGGTAAATTAAATTACAGAACTTAAAATTGTTTCTGCAAACGTTCCAGGTTTAATGACTGGTTTATGAAAAAACAAAAATAGTTGGAATGTTTTCCCCTTGACCATCCTGCTGTCTTGAGGATTATGTCCATTGGTACATTCAACTGCACAGCTCCCGATGTAGTTGCAGCCCTGCTGGAATGAGATTTAAAATATTAGTATCCACCCCAGCCTGTATTAGCACCTGTTTCAGCCATCTTGAGATGGTCTGGACCGTCACTCTTTTGTGTGGTTGCTTATGGCTGACTAAAAGTGCCTTCTCATAGCCTCTGATGATTTTTGTGTTCTCCATGTATAACAACAAATTACTTACTATACAGAGACGATCATCTGTTGGGTAAGACCTAACTTCTATATTGAGGCCTGCTGATCCCTGTCTGTTCTGCTTAACTAATTCATAATTATGAAACGTAATATTTCCAGATGAAGAAGTCATGTTGTCCAGTCTTCATTTATGTAATGACTGTACCCTTTGTGCCATGACCAAAGCCATTAGCATGACTGTTATTAATGTCAGTCTAAGTAGGGACAGAGCTGTTGCTGGAGACCAATTCCTGAGCATCTTCAGGACAATACTCACATCCCATATTTGGGAGTACCTGGTTCTTGGGGGATTAGTATTAAAAATTCCCCTCATAAGTTTTGTTACCAGTGGGTGAGTCCCAACAGAGTGACGCTCTGTTCCTTGCCATTGATAAGTTGATAGGGCACTTCTGACGCAGTTGATGGCACTATAACTGAGCCCCTCATCATAATGGAGGCCTGCCAGGTATTCCAGAACAGACGGGATGTTCATATCTCTGTACGTGATGCTGTTTTTGTGACAATACATCTCCCACTTCCTGATATAGACCAGATACTGTTTCTTGGTGGACTGTCTGTGGCCCGCCGAAATCATGTTCACTGTTCGGTCCGTCAGTCCCAGCTGTAGTAGTGGTATTTTTAAACTCTACAAATTAATAAATTCAAATAGTTATGGCATGGGTGGCTATCCCTTGTTACGGGATGAACCAATAAGTCTGGTCTATTCGGGATGGTGATACATGGTTCTAATACCATGTTCAGTATCACTGGGAACCATGGTTGAGTAGGCCAATCAGGTACTACCAAAATACCAGACGCAGAGTCTTGCTGTATTTTCCTTAATACCCAACTGATGAGGCAGAAAGGAGGGAATGCATGAATAAACAATTCCCCCCCCTCCCCCCCCCCCCCCCCCCCCAATGCCGCGAAATGCATCTGTCGCCGCTGCCCCATGGTCTGGTTCCCACGAAACATAGTTTGATAACTGGTGATTAAGCCTGGATGCGAATAGATCGATATCTGGTGTTCCATACCGTGCTGTAATATCAGCAAATACTATTTTATTCAACATCACGTTAATTTAGACTTAACTGGATGGATAATAAACCCCAGTTTTTCAAATAACTGTTTTGTGGCTGTTACAGTTTGTTTGGCCAATTCCAAAGTTTACCCACAATAAGTATGTCATTGCCATGACCATGTGTTTTCGTTTCCGTAGAAACGCTAGGGCTGGTTTCAAAATTTTGGTGAACAGCCTGGGGCTGATGTTAATCCATTTGGCAGCGCTCTATACTGCCAGAGCTGTCCCATCCAGTTGAATTTTAAGTAACATCTGTGGTCACCTCGTATAGGCACTGAATAGTAAGCATTTTTTAATCGATGCTGACCATGAAGTAACCTTTGGAAATCAATTGTTTAGCAGTAACAAAGGTTTCCATTTTAAAATGAATATATTGTCCAAATGTATTCAATTTTGTCAGATCTATGATGATGCGACAACCACCATCTTTTTTGTTTTTGGTAAAGATATTGGACACGAATTCTAGCGGTTCGTGTTGGGATTTTCCAATTACCCCTTTTGTGTAACGCCGCTCCAGTTCAGCATGCGCTTCTGATTTCTTTACCGGAAAGTACGAACATTCGGTTCGGTATATGTTGAACTGGAGGGCTGTACTTGTGTATAAATTCTATTGTATATCCCTGGATACTGCTTAAAATATAAGTATCGGTAGTTAACATACTCCATGTATCCAGAAAGGAGTGTAATCTCCCCCCAACCTCCATGCTCCCTGCAATTTGTAGGGAACCAGACCCACCTACCTCCATAGTTACCAGTGGCAGGTTTACTTCTTTTTGTAAATCTTTCGTTGATATGAGGCGTCGGTGTCTGGGTTTGTGGTTTGGTTGATGTTGGAGGTTCGCGTATCTTCCAAGAAGGCCGGCCTGGGCCATGGCCTAAAAGACTCATGTTTGGTGTACCGGACCTTCGAGCTTTCAGCAGTCGGTCTTGTTCTACTGGTGGGTGTGTAAGGGTGCTGTCTATGGCCGTGTGTTGCAAAGCAGTGCCAGTGCATCCTGTTGGTCCTGCGACATGTCCTTCTCATCCACTGTGCGGGTAAATGCTGTTATCCCCGCTGTCAGGTGTTTTAATACCTTTTGGAGTTTGATATCCATGCCTCTAACTCCTACTCCAATATGTTTCCATATACAATTATTTACTACAGGAACATTCAGGGATATACAGTTACCCGGTGTCAGGTGTCCTCCAGGTTTTGGCCAGTCTGGTCTGGCTGTATGAAGTTGGACACCATGTCCAGTAGATTTTCACTTTCCTGCACCCCCCGCACACTTGATTTCTGTTCTGCAAACCCCTCTTCAGGATCAGCCCAGAACTGACCCCCAGTACTCCCCTCTGATGAGGAAGAAGCACTGTGCAGCCCTACAAGAGGTGCTGCTGTGGGTTTTACATAGAGCACACAGTGACTCGACTCCATCTCCCAGAGCCTGTCACGTTGGAGCAAATGCTCCACACACCGCTCCATCCAGCTCCAGCGCTCACGGTCGCTGGCCGCCCGCGGCTGCTTAAAGTCGGACTCCTCTGAGTCCACGACTTTGATGGTTTTTTGTTTTGCCTTACCGCCCGGCCGCGGAGTGGATCTGGCCGGTGCGGAGGCGACATCGGGCACACTGATCCCATTATAGGTGATTCAAGTGCCGCTGGCCGCTGCTGTCCCACCAGCTTTGTCGCAGCCCTCGTTGGTTTATTCGACTTTTCCATGCTCCTGTAATCAGCATGGGAAAATACAAAAAGACCGTAGAGTACTCTTACCTGCAGGTCCTGGTTTAAATAGTCGCTACGGGGGAATATCGTTCCACCCCGCCTCCTGCCGTTTTCGACGTCAAAAGTCGACGACCCCATTCTGATAGTCTCCCGCCCGGCCCTGCTGTTTCTTGCCGGCGCGGGACCAACAGTCGGCACAGCTGATCCCACTTACGGGGCTTGTGCCTTCAGCTGCTGCTGGCTCCCGCAACTTCGCGGTCCTCCCCAGCCAGCTTTACTCGCAGAACTTGTGGACACTATTTTGTCCAGCTTCCCCCCTGTGAAAAACAGCGCGGGGAACAAAACTACAGCAGAGTAAATTTCTTACCTGCAGGTCGCGGTTGCAAACTTACCGCTGCGGGGGAACGCTCCACCCCGCCTGTCGTTTCGCAAGCGTGAAAGCGATATGACACGCATGCGTCCTAGCGGGGTTCTACACGTAGTCACTCACGTGACTCCGAAGTAAAATCAACAATCTATCTATCTCTGCCTTAAATTATTGGTGGGCGGCGCGACCGACGTCGCAGCGGCCTCTGCAGTCTGTCTGTGTGTTTTTGTTGTCCCGTTGAGGGTATATTTTGTAGTGGGCTTTTAAATGTGTAAGTGTGGGGGGTGGGTGGGGGTAACTTTTAAATATCTTACCTGCACGGGGACCCGACCTTTTCCTTGTGGGGTCTTTGTAGACGTTGGGGCCTAGCGCCGTGAAGCGGCCTCCAACCGGAACGACCTGGGGGCTCAAGTCACGGAGCCTGCGGTGCTGCGGACCTACCATCGTGGAACTGGCCGGCTTCGGAGCGTGGAGAGTTCGGAGCGTGGAGAGCTGCGGTGGCGCACGGCTGCGACCCGACTCCGGTGGATGGTGACACCGGGAGCTCGCGGGTCCCCGGTGGGAGCCCGCTTTGCGGGGCACCGGCAACGGCGACCTCTCCCGCCAGAATTGCGGGGTTGAAAGTGACCCGGAGCGGGGATTACATCGCCCGGCGCGGCTTTAAGTGGCCGCAGACTTGCTAGCCTTCGCCATGGGTTTTGACTTTGACATCGGGAGAAGAATGGAGAGCAGGGGAGAGACAAGACTTTGCCTTCCATCACAGTGAGGAGGAGATTCACTGTGATGGATGTTTGTGTAAATTGTGTTGGTGTGTGTCTTGGTTCTTTTCTTGTATGGCTGCAGAAAACAAATTTATTTTGAACCTCATGTGACGTTCAAATGACAAATAAATGGTATTGTATTGAATTGTATTGTATTGTAAATATATCCATTGACTTGTGGCCTCCACAGCCGTCTGTGGCAACGAATCCCACAGATTCACCACCCTCTGGCTAAAGAAATTCCTCCTCATCTCCTTCCTGAAGGTAGTCCTTTAATTCTGAGGTTGTGCCCTCTGGTCCTAGACTCTCCCACTCCCTCCCCTCCTTTTCTCCCACTCCTTTTCACCCTCTCCTCTCCCCCCCCCCCCCTCTCTCTCCCACCCCCACCACTATCCCCTAAGCCTCTCTCACTCCTAACCCTCTCCCCTCCCTTCCACCCCTCCCCCTCCCCTCTCAACCCTTCTATCCTTCTCCGCTCCTCCTCTCTCCTCCCCTCCTCTCTCCTCTCCTCCACTTCACTGACCCTCTCCTCTCCTCCCTTCTCCTCTCCTCCACTCCCTTCTCCTCTCCTCTCCTCCACGCCCCTCTCCTCTCCTCCCCTCCCTTCTCCACTCCTCTCCTCCCCTCCCTTCTCCAGTCACCTCCCTCTCCTCTCCTCCCCTCAACTCTCCACTCATCCCCTCTCCTCTCCACCCCTCCCCTTTCCCTCTCTCCCCTCTCTCCTCTCCACTCCTCCCCTCTCCTCCCTCTCCCTCTCTCCCCTTCACCTTGTGGATCTCAGCGGCCTCTCCCTCGGCCGCTCCGGCGAATATATCGCACTCCTCCTCGGCCAGGATCTGAAAAGCGACCGCGCAATGATGTTGTTCCAGCGGCGAGCGATCTCCGTATCGGCTCCACAACTCAGTGGCTGCTTTAGTCTGGTACCTGGAGAGGAGAGGGGTGGAGAGGAGAGGAGAGGAGAGGAGAGGAGAGGAGAGGAGAGGGGAGGGGAGGAGAGCC